>NC_135499.1:203587651-203636496 GCF_052857255.1 Amblyomma americanum
TGTATGTACGTACGTACACATGTACATACGTCGTAAAGTTGCGGACAAAAGCAAACGGAGCACGATACTGTCTTCGGACATTTTTCACGCGTGGCCTAATTGAAACCAGCAGCCATGGCATGTGCATGAGGGTAGTGGGCGCAAGTGCGCTTTCTCAAGGACAAACAATATTTCTTCATGTCCGATAGGAAAGGCGTGATTGCAGTTAGAACGGAATAGCGAGCTCCATTTGCTTATGTCCGCACCTGTGCTTATCACACATCGTGCATACATACACCGTACACACGTACGTGAGTACATGCATGTGTGCATTCCGTGCAAGTTTCTACGTACCAGGCTGGACAATTTGCTTCTTAGTAGTGTATTGAAGTTAATATGCCAGCCTCCAATCTCTAAATCTATGTATGGTAAGGAGAATCCTCACCTTCCAAGAACTTTTCGATCTTTAGGGAAACCGTAAGGGCTCTACTATTGGAATTCGAGACAAACCATGCAGCCTGGCTACATTTAGCAAAGGCTGTACATAAACATACATGCGTGTGTGTGCGCATGCGTGTGTGTTTGGCTTGGTTTGGTTAATGCAGCTTTAACGTCCCAAAGCGACTCACGCTTTGAGGGACGCGGTATTGAAGAGCTCCGGAAGTTTAAACCACCTGGGATTTTTAAGGTGAACTAACATCGCACAGTACACGGGCCTCTTGAATTTCACCTCCATCGAAATTCGACCGCCGCGGCCGAAATACGAACACTCGAACCCGCGTCTTTCGGGGCCGGTGTGTGTGTGTGTGGGGGGTTGGGGGGGGGGGGGGGCGTGTGTGCGTGTGTGCGTGCGTGCGTGCATGTGGTTTGGTTTGGTTTATGGGGGTTTGACTCAGGCTAGTGAGAGACGCCGTAGTTAAGGGCTCCGGAAATTTCGACCACCTGAGGTTCTTTAGCGTGCATTGACATCGCACAGTACACGGGCCTCTAGAATTTCGCCTCCATCGAAATTCGACCGCCGCGGCCGGAATCGAACCCGCGTCTTTCGGGCCAGCAGCCGAGCGCCATAACCACTCAGCCACCGCGGCAGCTTGTGTGTGTGCGTGCGTGCGCGGCGGCGAGCCCTTACTCTGTCGGCTTTGCGCCAGCTTCTCGACGGCTGCCGACAGCAGGTCGGTGTGGAGGCGCACGAACTCGTTGGAGAGCCCCGGGTGGCTGCGGCTCCAGCGGCCGCACACGAAGCGGTAGAAGTCCTCGCACGGATCGGCTGCCCAGTCGAGCGACACGCGCACCTCCTCGCCGTAGTCGTAGCGGCGCCACTCGCGACCGCGGCGCGACCACCGGCCAACGCCCCGGCCACGCCCCGACGTTCCGGAGGAGGAAGACAGCCCGGCGCGAAGCGCCTCCCCGAGGCTGTGCCACCTGCTCGTAGTGCCATTTTGTGGGCACACTTCACCGGTGGTAGCGTACACCATATGTATTCAGTGCACGCTCAGTGTGCTGTGCAGTATGCGATATAAGAAAAGTGCTCCTAGATAAAGAAATCGCGTAGTTGGGCGAGTCGGTCAAAAATTATCTACAAATGATATTACGCGCGCTATATCGTTGCTATTTAACTATATCGTTGCCTATCAGTAGATGAAGGAGCAAAACTGTCATATGCTATTAGACAACTTGGAATTTAACACACACACGCACGCACGCACGCACACGCACGCACACGCGCACGCGCACGCGCACACGCGCACACGCACACGCACACACGCGCACGCACACAGAAACTCTGTTGCAGAAATTCCCTGTTGGATAATTTTCATGTTGGAGAAACTCCCTGTTGAAGAAACTCCCTGTTGAAGAAACCCCCTGTTGGATAAATTTTATTTTGGAGAAACGCACGCACACGCACGCACACGTACACACGCACGCACAAGGTCGAGAAGTGCACACAAGTGCTTGACTTCGCACAGCACAGTCCTTTAGCACTTCGTCTCAAGCGAAATGCGACCGCCGCGGCCGGAATCGAACCCGCATCTTTCGGGTCAGGAGCAGCCGAGGACCATAACCACTGAGCCACTGCGGCGGCCCTCGTCCCTTATTGTGTGCGCGCAGAGCCGTTGTTGATAGTGGTCCTAGAGCTCGCACTTGAGTTAGTTGGTTGCACATTTCATGCCAAGAAATAACGCAGTAAAGGACACGGACGAGGGCGTAAAGCACAATGCTAAATGCAGCCCCGTTCATCTTCGGTCCGTGTCTTTTACTGTGCTTGATGTTACGGTGCAAAAAAAAAAAAACAGTAGTCGACTAGCGGCATCGCATCATTCCACGCATTTTACTCCTATTACACTGTGCACATGGTCCTTCTTAGGAAAAGGGTGAAGGAAAAACGATGGAGTAAGGAAACATGTGCACAACAGTGCAATGTGCAGCACTATGAGGTTGTTACAACAGTATCTGCTGAGTGAAAATTATAAAGTGCGCAGTGAACATGTTGAAAATGTGAGGCATTTCGTGTTCGCAAAAAAAAAGAGCCAGTGGGAATAGGGATGCTACCTTAGCTGGCGCTGCTTGTTCAGCATCAAGCCTTTGTTCTTTATTTATGTTTATTGAAGCCTAGCTGGCTCATCTCTCCAAATGATTAGTGTGTCATTTGTGCGTGCTTTTTGTTGCAAATTTTGAAGACTGAGGCCTTAAAACGGGGCAGCTGGCGAGAGCTATGGCAGAACGTTTGGAAAAAAACTCATTCCAAGAAAATCAACGAAATGAGAGCAATGAACGAGACGCAACGAGGCTACTACTTGCCACCGAAGCTTGCAGAGCGCGAGAGAGCCCATCGGCTTTTTATTTATGTTTCTACCCTTACCACGAGAGCACGTGAGACAAACCTTAGAACCTGTTTCGCGCGCATTGCTATAATCTACGCAAACTGTTTAACGCTCTTGGTGGGACCGCCTAGTAATAAGTGACGTCGCCAATATTGACATCGAAAGCACCCACGCACAGGCGCCTACAGGAGTGGCAGGATGCGGAGAAGCGTTTACACAAGTTGGCGATGGAGCGTGAGCCATCAAAAGAACAGACAGGCTAGCGAAGGAGAAACTATTCGCCATCGTAGTGTAATTAAGCAACTGCAAACCGTTCAGCGTTACAATGGAATAAGTGTCTATGTAAGCTGCACCACGCACACATCGACGTCGTCACGTTTATTTTTATATTAGTCTTCTCGAATAAACGTAGTAAAGCAGATCAAACAGCATCTCAAGTAACATCCTCAGCAGTAGACAGCGCTCATGTCAGGCACCTTTTGCCACTATTAGACGTTTCCCGATTTGGACCAGGCTGCCACGACTGTGCAACTGCCCCGCTGATGTGGCTCTCATACTAGTTGCACGATCGGACTGCTTTGTTTTTTTTTTTCGGCCCAGTTGAATTAATTCTAAACTTTCCTCCGTTTCATTCAGACGGTGCTATTTTGCTGCTGACCAACTGGTTCGGAACAAACTGAATGAAAGCTGTATCGCATCACTGAATATGACAAACTAGTAACTTCCGAAACTTCTCTGGAATATTTTAACGTAATTAGCCACACACAAGAAAAAAAGAACGTTATGTGCTAATGACAACTGATCCTTACAGAAAAAAACTATGAAACAATTGTCTACACTTATTGGTAGTTTCAATTCCGTTCTCTAGAAATTTAGCGTTGCAGTAATTCACCAAAGTATCTACAGCCAACTAGCCCAAGAACCAGCTCTGTCGCGCTTGCATAAGCTTGCAATAGTGTGCATGCATGTGTGTTTCTTATAGTCTGCTGGGAAGCGTAGACGACGTGACATGTCTAGAAAGGAACGTGGCCCCAAAGAGAGTGGCCCGAGAAACAATCCCCGAAGGACGGGAGTAATAATAGTTGGTTTTTGGTGGAAAGGAAATGGCGCAGTATCTGTCTCATATATCGTTGGACACCTGAAACGCGCAGTAAGGTAAGGGATAAAGGAGGGAGCGAAAGAAGAGAGGAACAAATAGGTCTGTAGTGGAGGGCTCCGGAATAATTTCGACCACCTGGGGATCTTTAACGTGCACTGACATCGCACAGCACACGGGCGCCTTAGCGTTTTTCCTCCATAAAAACGCAGCCGCCGCGGTCGGGTTCGAACCCGGGAACTCCGGATCAGTAGTCGAGCGCCCTAACCACTGAGCCACCGCGGCGGGGAAGGACGGGAGCTCAAGATCATTTTTTTAGGTGTGTGTGTGGGGGGGAGGGGGGGGGGGCACTTTTCTAGTAAATGCTTTCAACTATTTCTTCCAACTATAAGCAGAAACGCGGTTTTTTTTTATTGTTAAAGCATTTGTCCTGGAGACATACAGCCTCCTTAATGGTTTTTAAAATTCAATGAAGAGGCCAAAGGAGATTTGTTTCTTCGTTGTAAATTAGATTTTTCTTTTTTTCTTTTCAGTGCACTCGCTCCTGTACGGTCCGTGTCATATCCGACAATTCAGGCCAGCCTGCTAATGAGTCTAGTTGTGTCCGGCGAGAGTGTCCTATTAGGCTGCCGGAAACATCGAATGTGGTCGTCTAAAATACAAAATAGAGGGCTGTGATAAAGCTTTCGTAAGCTGCGCAAAACCAGGTTGGCGTATGGCTCACTTGCGCCCAGGGAACGACTGACTCGCGCGAAGAATACACGATGGAGCACTATGAATGAGGTAGTGGCCATGTCCGTGCAATAGTTTCGGGCCTCATCTGGTCTAATGGATACGATAGATGATTCAGTGCTCTCTATTGCAACCTGGAGTCCCCGCACAGATAGGCTTTTCGCCAAGAGGCGACACGGTGCTCCTCCGCTCCCGCTACTCTACCCCTATACCTATTCTCAGCTCCTAGCGTAGTCCGCCATCTGGGCCCTGAATTGATCGGCCGGAGCATGGGCGCGCTAACAACGTCGTTGTGGCAGCGGACGATGGAGCGTCACGTTTGCCTTTTGTTGCTGCGACGCGCGTGCCCACGTCGGCAAGCTGCATTGGGAAGAACATGGCGGCCGGAAACAATTCGCTGCCGGAAGTGGGGCGCTGTTCAATAGAAGGCACTATCAGTGCCGCTGCTAATGTCACCCCTGCTCAGCTTAAAAGAAGAAAAGGAAAAGCTCATCTGGGGCAGTTTACCCCTGCCATGGGCGAGCGACTTGCTCGGCTGGACCTACGGCTTCAGCATTTTCCCTTCTTAACCACACATGCAGAACATTGTCACACAAAAATTTTAAAAATTAGAAAATTGTAATATGCTGGTATGAAAATATTCAAGGTAATGGTCCATTCTTCCGATGTGTAGCAAAATCTTTCTTTTAAAGTGTTTCCATCGATGACATCGTACAGTTAAGGCTGCCTTGAAAACTAACGGGGAACTGTTTTGACGATAGAAAAAATGTTAATCGAAAAAAAAAGCAAGACTTCCGTAAGGTTATCTGCCGATAAATTGATTGTTATTGTGAAATATCCAGAATTGTTGGGTATGTTAACACCATGGAACGTGATGCTCTGGTTTTTGCGTTAATGGTCACCAGTAAAGCGAACTGTGAAGTGAAAAAAACTAGAGCGTATTACGGTCGACTTGTGAAAGGTGATGCTCTCGAAAGCCCCATAATTTCCACGCGCTATACAGCAGTGTGCGAAAAGCTGCCTGAAGGGGCGGACAGATAAGTGAAATGAGAGTTAATAGGTTCTCTTGGAACTGTGTGAAACGGTGTGAACAATTTTTTTTATGGGGGGGGGGGGGGGGGGAGGGAGGGCTCCGCGTCTCATTTATGGAGAAGAATAGGTATCTGAGCGAGTTGGTGCGGTGTAATTTTATACATACTAGCGCAAAATACAAGGACGTGAAGTATAGACAGACAAGCGCTGATCACTTAACGTCTACTTCATGTCCTTGTCTTTCGTGCTGGTAAATTTAAAATGGCTTCGCTAATGCTTCGGCCGACATGGGAATTAATTGGTATTAAGGAATTTCGGCTCCTGGGTGTCAAACAACGCGGCGAAAGGGCACGGCGCAATTTTTGTACACGTGAATTTGCATTACAGCAACGACCATCTGCTTAGCACACACTGACAGCAGGCCAGACAGGATAGATTGCATCGGGGTGTAGTGATGCGAAGACTTTGACAGAGCATCGAAAACAGACTAACAGACAAAGCAGACTATACGTAAACATAACGAACGCAGAATGCGTCACCAGGCACCATCGTTTGGTCAATTTTCGGATGTTAAGAGTGGAGAGCAATTCAGTGTAACCCTATAGTTCATTTTCTGCATGCTTTAAACGTGCTTCCAGCTCTTACGTATATAAATCCCTGGCACTGAAATGTGCTAATCCTAACCTGAATTATAGAGCTTATAGCTAGAAGAAGATGCTCTGGTCAGGTACCCACCGGTCTGAGTCGGACCCAAGTTCTCTTAAAGCGATGAGCCGGGGCATATAAGGCAGAATTATGGCGAATGTCATCGACGAAATCAGAACGAACGCTCCCGCGGCGGCAGCCGTCTTGAACCGAAGTGGGAGCGATGAAGTGCTAACCTTGGATACCATGGCTTTCAGGTCACCGTGGTTGCTCTTCGAGGGCTGAATGAAAGGAAAAATACTTGAATTATTTCAGCGGGATGCTGTGGAACAAGATTTAGCGGACATGTCAATAAGGTCGCCAGGCAAGTAATTAAGATCGAAAAGTGGGAGAGTGTGCAACTACTACTATTCAGCAACACTACGCAGACGAAGGGATTAGTAAAGATCGGATAGGAGACGCTCTTAAGGAACACGCGAGTCAGGTTGCTTCACATTTTTTCTTTTCTTTTTTTGCTAAAAAAAACCTCGACCGACACGTATTCATTTGATATTCGTTACCGCCATCTCATCCATCAGTGCTTCTTATTGATACATCAGCAGGCTAGAGGTACTTAAGCTTCTTTTTGATATGGAGACTTTCTGTGGCTGGTCTAAGCTGCCTTAGTACGCCATGCTTAGTAACTGTGACATTTTTTTTAAACGCCGCGTTCTTAATTGTTGAGATGTATGTGTCATGGTACCTGTATTGTGAGGGCACTGAACACAGCTACAATTATGCGATCACCGTGCACAAAGCAAAAGGCATGCAGACCTGCGAGCGCACTTGAGGTCAAGTTGAAAAGCTATGCTTTTCGAAATCTTTTTTTTTTTTTTTGCATGGCAGCCTGGTCTTGAACTGAGTACACCACGAGTCAGCAGGGTACCACTGCTTCTCGCAAATCGGCGAAATTTCTTCTATATCCATCAATGCCAACTCGTGGAGTTAACTGGGTGCACAAAAGTCTGGGTCGCAAAGTGGATCTTCCCGAACCAGCGCATCATGCTGGCACTTCGTTGCGGTCAGCCCGTGTTGCCTGTGTGTTCTCACATGAAGAGATGACGGCGCCAGCACCAGAAAAGAGAGTAACCTATTCGCAGGGGTGATCGATTAAGAATAATGCCCTTAGATCGCTCCAAGTTCTTATAAGCAGGCATTAAAAGCTATATCGGTCATCTACAAGGTTCGAACACAGAGGTAAAGAAAAACGTCTTCGGGCAGTTCGCTTTCAGGAGCCTTCTATTTCTCTGTACTCCGCCTCATATTTGGTTGTGACGGGAGAGCAACCTACGGGGCATACTAAAAGGATGATGACGGATGCATGCCTAAAAGCCAGAGCTGCACTTAAGCTGTGATGCACTCGGTGGGTGTACAAGAAACTCGCGACCAGTAGAGAGCAAGTAGATGGAACAACCCTGGACTGAAAGCTAACCTGATTCTTCGGCACCGTTTGCCTAGATAACAGACGTCGCATTTCACACATCATGCACCCCACGTGCCCGAATCTGCTTCGGTAAAAAAACATGTAGCGTAAGTTCGAGTTTCGTTTCGCGGTGGCAAGCAATGACTGCGTAAAATAAAAGAACTAAAGAAGACACTTAAGCTCCGTCTTAAGCGTATGACGTGATTGTGTTAATTGGTTAATGGCCATATATTCGGAATTCGTAATTCTCGACTTTACAATTGTAGGTCGCTGGGAGTCCGCATACCACTTCTTGGCGCAGTGTTGCAGCGGTTAAGCGATGCGCTACTGCCCTGCAACGGCAGGTGCTGCCACCGGTGGAGCTTTTAAGACCAAGGTTGTTCTTCCCGAGCAACCTTTGGCGTCCAATCATTTATTACACTGCCGCCTGCCACAGTGGTCAGTTTGCTCACAATCCGGTGGGCAGGTTGTGATGACGCCACAAAGTCACGTGACCTCCCCCTGGATTGCTGCGAGGCTTCAAACGGTCCCCAACGAAGACGCCGGACAGTTTTTTCCGACTTGGGGGCACTAACGCTCACACGTTAAAAAATAGTGACTACTAATTCTATTATGCATTCGCAATGCGATACACTCGAAACTTGAAGCCTTCGCTGAAAGTGACTGCCGGTGGCTTATGAGACCCAGACTGCACTTCTCGAGCTCTCCCCGTACACCACCTGCCACGGTTGTCATTTGGAGGCTTCACACACACGAAACTGGTCTAGTGACGTCATGGATTATGTCACCTCCTCCCAGCCATTCAGGATTTTTCTGGGAGACGCGTGACGGTGGCCGCCGGCTCTTTGATGTGATGAGGCTTGCTTTCGAATAAAAATTGTGGAGTGCATCCAAGGCCTTTGAAATAGAAAACCAGATGCTGTTTCCCATACAGGCGTGGTAGGCCTCGATTCCGTGCCGTGTAGGTATAGACTCGATGAAATGCACTCTGAAGTGAGAGAATCGCATCGAGTTGTAGTCGAGTTAACACAGTGGCGCATCGCCTGCGATGCCCTTCTCACCAGCGCTGCAGTGGTGCATCGTGTCGGTGTGTCGTGGCACCATCTCATTTGGTTGCTGTGAGGTCAGCGAGTCCTTAATGCGATGTCGATTAAAGGTATTTGTCGTTTCTTTGGTAAACAACCCCGCCTCTCAAGAGAGGTTTCTTCCTAGTACTTTATGGGGTCGCTTAGTTAACGCATCCTTGGAAACGTGACCTCGCTATTTCTTGATTGGTTGCGGCTTGCAAATGCGGGGTATATGGCGGCGGCGAGGACGGCCCTTTTTGAACACTTTGGCACGCACTGTGCTTATCCCAATGATTTGATTTCTCCCGGTCGCGTGTTCCGGTCGGGGTGCGCCACCGGGGAATCCACAGAGGCTTTGTATGCGTGCGTGGGTGGTAGCGGATGATATGGTCGGCTTCCGCTCGGGAAATGGGGAACAGAAATTGGTTTTGGCTGTTTCCGGCATTGGGTTTTCCGCAGATAGAGCGGGCCTGACAATACAACGAACTGGTGCCGTTCCGGTGCCATGTCTGACAACACACTGTGCCGGCAAGGGAAGTAACCTACGCAACGCTGTGGTCAAACATGATAGCCACTGTTTACCTTCAGCTCTGATTTACACGTGTCTTAGCACTGTCTTGAACTGACAAGAAAAAGTTATCGCGACAGGTCAGAAAAGGTTGCGAACACTGGTATACATGCACGATCTTATATGGCGAGTTCATCATGTGCCGTTATAAACACACGAGAGCACTGTGCATCTGCTGGAAACTAGTTCGACGAAACAAGCGAATAACTGAAGATAAAACTACAGAATAAAGAAAAGCCTACAGATGAGTGCGCATCGATGTTACATCCATGTATTCGGAGCCCTCTTTCGAAAAATGCACGTTTTCACACGGTGTTAATTACAGTGTTTCAATAGGCCATAGGAGATGGAAAGGAGCGATCAAACACTGCGGGTGAATCAGGCCTGAAACATAAGGCTAACATCAGTATTTTCAAAGTAGTATAATGACTCCCGAAGAGAGGCTCCCTTACGGAACCAGAAAGAAGAAATCAGGAGGTACAATTACAATTGCGAGCTTACGTGAAAGCGATGTGCGACCATCTGAGCGCTGGACATCAAGTGAAACTTCTTCCTTCTTTCCTTCTTGAGCTGTTGGAAATACAAGGTACTTTCTTCGTGGTTTAGGCTATGACCAGAACACACCCGTTATCATGAAGCTCGCCTCCCGCTGAAAAGAAGACCCGGCAGAGTCGAAATTTCTTATGTGGTTATGGGGTAGACAGGATTTGGGGTTTATCATTCTGCTAAGTCCAGCTGCTAAGATATATTCCAGTGGAACCATTGCACCGTATGTGCATTAGGTTGTATTGAATGCAGGTACAGTCAGAAACAACACGAAGGTGATTATTTTACCGTCAACCTAGCAGGTAAAAATGCTTTGCCGAAGTTCATATTGGCGAGAAGCCGAATGAAATGTATCAACATATCTGGCACACTGATTCTTCGCTCCTTCATCGTAGTTTCTATACGTTTAGATATTTATTTTACCCTTCAGGAGCAAGGGCTTTGAAAAAAAGGATCGCTACGAAAAAGAAACGCATTTACGTAAATAGCAACAAATATTAATGGTCGATTTGCATAGTTAGGCCGAATGCAAACTTGGTGCGCTAGCACTTCGGTTTTTACTTCAGTTCCATTGCTCGGATGGAAGTTGTTCGGATAGCGGTAATGGGATAATACCCATATATGCGGAATTAGTTATTATCTATATTCATAGATCCCTGGGAGTCTTCATAGCACTACCGGCACAGTGGTGCAGCGGTTAAGCGATGCGGGCACTGCCCTGCGATGGCCGGTGCTGGCATCGGTGAGCCATTGAACTGCCACCTACTACGATGAGCAGGTTGCCAGGTATTTGCCGGGGATTACTAATTTTCCGACGCACTCAAGACGACGCGACCAAATGCATGTCGCTGGCTATTGTATGGAGCAAGTCGCACTATTGTTTTGCATTTTTATTAATTGCGTAATTTGTTGTGTAGGGACAAAAATGGCATTGTTATGTTTGAGTACGTCGTCCAATTGTTATGCGTACTCACGTGCGTACTCACATCTCGATATCAGTGAACGGATGGACCACGTTGGCGGATGGGCCCAGAATAGACGATAGACGGCACTGGGGTCGTTGGCACTTGGTCCGGTGTCGTCATCGTAGAAGTGCCTGTCGCTGGATGCCTCCGGGTGCGAAGTTCCAGGCTGATGTCACGGGTTCGGGCACCTTGCACCTCTACCCATTGCAAAGAAAGGCATACTGTTGATTCAACAGCGCAGATTGGGCTAGTTGGTGTTGATGCATAATGGTGGTTCAACAACGCAAACACACACAGACCAAGAAAGAGACGAGACACACAAAGCAGCGCTGAACTTACAACTGATTTGAAATCCGTTGTACGTTGAGCGCTGGTTTGTGTGTCTCGTCTCTTTCTTGGTCTGTGTGTGTTTGCGCTGTTGAACCACCATTATGCATCAACACCAACTAGCCCAATCTGCAGTTCTCCTAGAGTAAAGAAAGGGGAGGGGGGACATTTACAGGGCTAGATGGCAGGGAATCAAAGATAGGCACCCAATGCGCTCTGCTCCTAACTAGGACACGCACTCTCTGCCTCTCGCACTCTCTGCCAGTACCACAGGATTGCCGCTGCGTCATTTTTGTCACATAATTACAATGGGACCTGGGAACAGCCACGAAGGGGCAGAGAATGTATGTCCTGGTTCGAGGCACAGCGCAAAGGTGGCCATCTTTGATCCCCTGCCATCGAGCCATATAAATAAGCCCCGTTGAAATCGAGATTAATTAACCAACTTCGCAAGCAACAATTTTAGACAAAAAAATTCCAATCTGGAAAGTGTAGAACAATCCATAAAACGTCCGACTGAAGGGCTTCAAACTTTTCATCTCTTCAGGATGAGTTTTTTCCCGGTCACTGCAGATACTCTCGAAACGCGAAAAAACACCACGCGCCATTCCGGCTTGCGCTCTGCGATTGCAGTGCTATAAATGAACGCGTCATTCATCCGGACGTGCTGCCGATTAAAATGCGACACGGCAGCAGTGCAGAGGCTGGCTGTGCGGTTTATAAACTCCAGCGGTATGCTTCCCGCGCGGCAGTTCATGATAGCGATAAGCAGCAGCAGCCCTTATCACTTGCGCTGGCGTAAATCGCACTGCCAGTGCCTGCGTCTTGGTTCCTGTGATAAAACGTTCAGTTGTGAGTCAGCGCTTGTACTGTGTTTCC
This sequence comes from Amblyomma americanum, assembly GCF_052857255.1. Lineage (NCBI taxonomy): Eukaryota > Metazoa > Arthropoda > Arachnida > Ixodida > Ixodidae > Amblyomma > Amblyomma americanum. The sequence goes on from NC_135499.1 coordinate 203,599,772, forward strand.
TCTGCTTTCTGTCCACGTCTTTCGCGCTGTTTACCCTTAACAAATGTATCACCAACTCGTTCGTTCGGCCATATAGTCACTGAGTTCCTTTGGCATCGAGCTAGACGGGCCTTTTCGGATATGAGGAAAAGTGATCATCTCCATTTGCTCTCTCCCCTTTCTATCACTCCCTTTGTTCCCCTTCCCACGTGTAGGGTAGCATACCGGGTGCTGCCTAGTCAACCCTCCTGCCTTTCCGTTCGTCTTTCTCTCTCTCTCTCCGCCAACAGGCTTGTTGCGAATAATTATTAATTGTTCTAAACATTACAACTACCACGCAAAGTAAGAACAGGTATTGATAGCAAGTATAGTCGAGCCCACTTGCAACGGCCGTAGATATAATGAACGCTTGGTTACTACGATCTATGGTAGTGCTTACGTCAAATTATGTACTAGCGCAACGGCGGTGCGTCTCAGATACAGAGAACAATTGTGGCTGCTCTGCGTGGTTATAACGAACGAAGAGGCGTCATAAACTTGCAACCAAAGTCGAAAAATGCGCTTCCAGCAAATGCGTAGACCGAGGAGCGTCTCTAAACCTCCGTGACACCAACTCGGAAAGAACATGGCGACAAAAAAAAAAACTTAAGGCCGCGGTGATACAACGGGTACAAGCTGCCCTTTGGCCTGGTGATCGTCTTATTCAGGGTGAAATGCTTGGAAAATGGGTCTTTGACCCCACCTCGAGTAAGTGAAAATACTTTGTGCCATGACGCTCTTTGGCCGCTGATGCCCTTGCGCCATAAAACTTTATTGTCATCATCTTAATTGCCTGCAAAGTGCGCGCCGATGTCTATAGATTGTTAGTAACTGAATGCTTATGTGTGGCTTAACAAGTCGTCTAAAATAAGAGAACCGTGGTGAGCCCGAGACAGGGGCGGCGTCGAAAGCCAAGTTAGTACGCATGGCCAAAGAGTAACTAAGGGAAGTTTGAGAAGTTTAAATGCCCGCTGGTCACGGGGTCTGCATCGCATTTGCTGTAGGCTCTCCATTGTGTGGTATACAGCGAGCATACAGCGTGATACAGCGCTGCTGATACGTCCTGTGCGCACGTGCATTGCGTTACCTTCTTCGCTGATTAGGTCCAGGAAAGATAGATGACACTGTCGAAAACCGAAGTAATCAGACGAATGTGGATTTGCGTCAAGGCGTCATTTACGCGCACCTGGTCGAACGTCGCCTTCGTTGGTGTGGACGCCAACAACGCAGTGACGTCCTCTGACGAAGACATCGTACGCGAAGTACGAGCAATACCCGGTTTCCAGGAATCTGATTGAGGAGGCCGAACTGTCCCGAGGTGCCGTAAATGCAATAAGTCATGAGTATTCGCCGCGATATCGATATACAGGTGCCGGCACCGTCGCTCCGTTAATGTGGATCGGCAGCCGCCGGCGCTCGGGAAACATACGCAGCTGTGGTTCGCTTCCAAGTTTATGGAGGGCTTTTTCCAGAAGAAAACTTGGCCTCCACAACAGGTGAGTAATATACTGCCTAAAATGCTCCGAGTTTGCTGGAAAAGACGAAGAACCGGCAAACATTACATAATAGAACCAGGAAGCCGTTGCAGAACAGGGGACCTGCACGCAACCGCATAAGCCATGTTTCGTGATTTGCTTCCGTGGTATTGCGTGCGTTTGACTTCACAGGCCTTGACTTCAGGCACTCACAGGCCTCTTATATTTATTGGGTCACATTTCTATAATGGCAGTATTGTTTTTTGTTTGCTTTTCGCCGCTTTGTGCGCCACTACCTATATACACGCGCGCGCGCGCGCACGCGCACACACACACACACACACACACACACACACACACACACACACACACACACACACACACACACACACACACACACACACACACACACACACACACACACACACACATATATATATATATATATATATATATATATATATATATATATATATATATATATATATATATATATATATATATATATATATATATATATATATATATATATATATAACGGGGTCTCACCCAGCGAGTGCACTTTGCCTCGTAAAGTGTCACTGTGGCGACACGGTGCTATACTGCCATGAGAAGTGCCGTTCGCAATGTACTTTTTTTCCAGCGATGTGCTACGCATGCGATTTCCCTCCTCCATTTTTGCAAGGCGAAACTGCTGCGCCCTTATTCGACGGCAGGCGTTTCCTTGATCAAATATACATTAATTCCGGGACAATATATTACATGCTGTGCTAGCATCCTATAAGCCAACGTATTTTGCGCGCTGACCTGCCTCAAGAAAGGACGCACAGTCGGGTACGCTAGCCTCCTTGAGTCGAGCTTTAAGCTAATTAAATACAGCGCTGACAGCGCAAAGCCCGGCAGGTGTGTCACAGACCATGACACACATCTATTCTGGCTGGAGGATGTCGGTGCTGCTCGCAACTATTTCCCCAAAGTAAGATCATCCGGCACTGTACAGGAATCTGCGCCGCACAGGAAAGTCGGCTGCTCACGTGTACACTGTAAGGAGCATGTTTCAGCCGAGTAGAGTGAGCTGGCCGAACTCGCCATGAGGCGAGCGCTTCTGCAGCCAATGTCAGGAATGTTAATCGTATGGCGCTGTGTGAGTTTCATTCTTTGAAAAAAAAAAGAAGAACGTTAAATTTTGCCATGTGACAACAGTATTACACACTCGTGAAACCTTAGGAACTTCTACAATTATTTTTATCACGCTGAAATGCAAGCTACGAATTAGCCGTTGAAAAAGGACTGCGAATGACAGTGCACGAGTGTGGTTTGGCTTGCGCAAGGAGTTTTATAGAAATGGAAATTTTTTTATCACTGTAACTGTCGGACAGTGACTTCAACCTTATGCGACAAATAATTTTGGAAATATATTTAATTCAGGCACCCGAAATAAAACCTTTCATATTTTACTGCCCGGAAAGAAAGGAGTTGCCTCGCATTCATGCAACTGTCAAATATCTATTACTCCTCGCCAAGTAAGCACCGCCACGCGAATAGGGAAGCAGAATATTTTAGTACGTTTTACATTCAGTGTACTATTATAATCCGCTCGACTAACGTGTCACAAATGTTGCTCAATAGGCTAAAAATTGCATGCATTAGGAAAATTTGACTGTGTAATATTTGCGGTAGTATTTAAGCGCCGAGCGGCATTGTTTGAATCCTTAAGCGTGTCCATAGTTCTATGACGCAAAATATGCTCACTGCTTCGGTGTGACGGATGCGAAGTTGGCTAGAACTATTACAGTAAAAAAAAAAAAGTGTATGAACGTCAAACATGTACCTTTCAAAACCGATTAATATAGCGAGCAGAAAATGCTCAAACAACGTGATCATCCATGTGGGGAGCACAAAATGGCCCGCTCAAAGTGGATTCTGCTTGACAGCAGCCTTCACGCCTACTACTGTGTCAGTACCTGTCGGATCTCAAACATAACTGAAGGCAATATAACCCGCTGTTCAGCTGCATTCTGTTGTGTGAACTGTAGCGAGCTCTTCGTTTTATTTTGCTATGGCACGGCACCTGACACCAACGTCGTTGTGTTTGAGACACCTCACGGTAAAAAGAACCTGAAGTGCCGAACACCAGCGGCGGATGTCACGACCCAGTATGAGATACTCGATCTTGAAAATTATTGCCTTCACTGCTGCGTAGGATGATAGCATGTTCACATTGCTTTCGCAAGAAGGAGAGAAGCAAATATGCGCACACTAAACAAGTCAACGGAAATGTGGGCCGTACGCACACACGTCAATTCTGCTGGCTAGCAGACAATGTGAGCTGGCATTCACGCTAAGAAGGGTTCAAGGTTGCCACCCTGCTCGATCTCGCGGCCGACTGTTGGCAGCAAGGGTCTCGGCGAGGAGAATATGACTGCGCTGAAGACCTTGGATAGCCTCTGATAGGGCATGCTTTGAAGAAGTATAGACGCGCATAATGCACTTTTAAAGGTATATTAACACGACTTTTGCGGACTTAGTATTTTTGTTGTACAAGGGGAAGTTCACTTACTACGAACTTCGAATACAAGGCAGACGCCATTCGCGCGACCTTCATGTTCGTTACAAGGCTCGACTTATTGCTTTTAATTATATGCGCACAAAGCGGAGGAGGCAGGGGCAACACGTCTCACCTTGTTTCGTTGTTTCTTCTTTGTTTATTCCACCAGGAAACAAAACAACACCTGAGGGATGGGCAAACTAAACAGTAGCACGGCCGATTCCAATGTGCGAGGGCTGCTTAACTGCACGACCGCAGTCAGATGTAACAAGCTAAAAACTTATTCTCACAGTCGATGGTCCCAAGACCTGTTCGTGTTTGTGAACAGCATGGCCAGTGTTTCGGTTGGAGCTGACAGCAGTGCTTCGCGAAGCGCAGGCGCCGTTTTCTGCATGTGTCTATTTCTCGTGCGCACGACCTGCCGCGTTCTCGGAAGCAGACGAAAATCACTGTGGCAAGAATCAGCAACGACCTCGCCCTCTGCGAACATTACCGTTCGCTGACCAACGACGCAGTTTGGGAAGTTTGAATGAATTCAGTGGTCGACGGCGGCCGCGGACGTGTTAATCAAGCTAATGTGGGCTGGAACTACAGGCTACCTCCAGACATTTGCGTCTTTTACTTTTCCACTGGTTTCTGTTTCTAGTTTCGAGTATGAAGCCGGAATGTTGGAGGAGGAACAGTGCGAAGTACTAAAAAGCACAAAAGCCAAACGGGCAAGTTGGTGGTACATATTGAAAGGCAAACAGCGCAATGACTTGCCGAAAGGTTGGCCACTTTTTCCATGTACTGTGTTGCTTTCTTCGAATAAACTTTCAGTCGTGAGTCGGCGCTCGTCCTGTGTTTCTTCTGCTCCCGTCTTCGTAGTTGCGCTGTTTGCCTTTCAATGCTATAAAGCACTGACATATAACCCCCCGCCCACCCGCCCCACTTCATGAGCATGCAAGCGCCTTCTTATCAATTTAGGTTAGAATAGAGCGTTGTCAATAAATATTTACAAATTGTGTTTTGCAGATTACGTCGAATGTACATAAAGGTGTGTCCGTTAGAGAGCAACTGCATTTTTCATGCAGTGATTAACCCTTTACAGCTTTTTGCACAAATTGCGTGCATTGAGAACTTGCCACTCTTTCTCATAGTGCACTCAACCGAGCACAAATTTTATTTGTCTCACGCGAATTTAGCATCAATCATGTTGAAAATAGAGTGATTTTATGCCATGTAGCGAACGCAATAATTGAAATTTCTCAACAGACAGTGGGGAAGCATGTTCTCTGCTATTTTGTTGATGGCAGATATTGCCACCAGTATTAATGTCATTTTTTTTATGTTAGCTTGTAGTGCCATACGTTTCTTCGAAAAGAAAAATGATGCCGTGATCGTCTGGATGCTAATTTCACAAATCCTGGTATTTTAATATAGTTTTCAACTATTTTGACAGTTTGTAAGAAATTCGGCACATGCGTGCAAAAATTAACCTGAAGGTCTTTTCAGTAGAAAAATTAACGAATTTGCTTTTCTGATTATGGTGATGATGATGATGATTATGGATTTTTACGACGCAAGGGCATCTATGGCCAAAGAGCGCCATGGCACAAGGTGGTTTCGTCTGCTCAAGGTGGGTCTGCTGAGCCTCGATGTGTTATTTAGACAAGGAAATGTTTGTGCGGAATCAAAATGTCAGTTGGTGCCTGGAAGGGTCAGTTAGCTTTCCTGATCCGCCTACTCCCGGTTAAGCCGCCGCGGTGGCTCATTGATTATGACGCTCGGCTGCTGACCCGAAAGACGCGGGTGCGATACCGGCCGCGGCAGTTGAATTTCGATGGAGACAAAATTCCAGAGGCCCGTGTACTGTGCGATGTAAGTGGACGTTATAGAACCTCAGGTGGTCGAAATTTCCGCAGCCCTTTACTACGGCGTCCCTCATAGCCTGAGTCGCTTTGGGACGTTAAACCCCTATAAACCATTCATCTACTCCCGGTTAAGGACGAGAAAACCAAAATTATGAACAACAAAGGAGCGCCAGACGGAAATGAGTGACACGTAACAAATATATTTATTTGTAACGAGAGTATTCGTAATGAATGACAAGAGATGTGCCAGTGGGATGTTAGAATGCAAGACATGAGAGGTACACATGTTCACAACAAACGCCAAGAAATTGTAAACAACACTTTCGTAGTGTCGAAGAAACATGATGATGATGATGATGAAGAAAGATATCGTCCACAAAAATAAAATGATTACGAGGTCCGTGTATTTTTATTTCCTTAATGGAAACATATCTACATGACACACCGGAATAAGAAACTGCCCGTATTTAAAGTCCTACGTAGCTTAAGGTTTTCGAGCCAGGTTTTTCCGGATTTTGTTACTTTTTTTGCAGCGTGCACAGCAGGGAAGACTTTCGGCGCATTTTCATGATCTTGAGCTTTAAGTTCTTTGCTTTTAACTGACTGATGTGAGGGCAGATTTATTTCATCATTGTTTTTTTTTTTCAAGTTGTAAGAAAGAAGCTGCTGCGTGGCAGGAAAAAATGCAGCTCTTAATCAAGGTGATATGTATTATACGCGAATGAAAGCTACATCATTCTGGAACGTGAACTTCATACAGGAGCAGCACCTGCAGAATTGTGGTACTGATGAAGAACGCACAAAAAACAGAACACAGTCTGTGGAAAGAGCATGATTAGACATACTATTATATACTACTGCGCAGGGAACCGTACATCCTCACAAAATATGCAGACTTAAAGAATGTTTAATTTTGAGCGCAACACCAGCAGCCCTAATGAAACCATGGCATTGTTTTAACCCAACAGAAATAAGCAGACTACAGCGCAGAGGGTAGTGCGGTACCGAACCTTTCAACATGTTAAGCCGGAAGCAGTATTAAAACATATTTTAGCAAACAACTTTTTTTGGAATGAGCTTTTACTTTAGCCACAGAGGAAACCTGTGGTGCTTTTTCATGCGTACGCGTAGCTTCTTTGCTGATTTCGTCCAGTTGCGCCAAATATAATTTCGTTTTAATTATACCTCAGTTAAATATTCGCGCCACCTTGTAAATTACGCAAAGCCGACCTAAACACACCGGGTAATTTAATTAGACCCTGTAAATAACCTATTAAGTAAGGAAAGAGGCACTTCGCTTTTTTTTTGCCAGTTCTGAGAAAAACATCTTTCAAACTGCTCTCATTACTCGATGCATTACCGGCACATTTTATGCGCCCCAGCTGGTGAATAGATTAAGCTGATCAACAGGGTCAGGATGGAATGAAGGGCCAGAAGGCGCTCGGACTAAGAACACTTCCGGGGAAGGTTTTCAACTTTGTTAATGAATAAAGTTTATTCTCTTTCTCTATATTAGCGTACGAAGAATCACAACGTGGAATAATGTCATGACAGTGATTATAGCTTAGTGCGTGCTTGTATGAATTTGAGCGACGCAGCATGAATTTAAAACGCCAAGAAATCGGCTGGTATCGAAACACTATGCCTAGAGACGTCATGAGAAATATGGGTACTTACGGGGCTATGTCGAAAAAAATCATCATGCAGTTCAAGATATACCAACGAAATATACTCTGAGTACAGAGAGGATTGACTTAATGTTTTGTTGCTAAAAAAGTTGTACCTTATGTTGACTTTTCTCATTGTCGATAAAATTAAGTGAAACAGATGAGGAAAAACTTTTTTAAAGTTGTTCACTTAACGCAGTAGATTAGCTTTAAAGCCAAATATTCAGCTCCATCTACATTATGGCGATATGACTGTGGACGGCTACGTGGTCCAGCTGATGGCCGTATAAGGTGAAAATATTGTCGCTTTGTAAATTACACCATATTTACAATCGGTACATTAGATATTCTACACATTTCTCACAATATTGGGACACGCATTTGACTGACACTTGCGCACTCAGGATGACACTGAAATTGTCATTGTCGTTTGGAGCAGAATATCAGGCCTGATCCGCAGAAAACGTCAGTCACTGCATTGATTGCGATGCGAAACGAGATATGAATGCTCCTGAGGTGCTACTTTGTGAACGCGAATCAAGGCACCAATTCTTGTGCATTTCTAACCTTCAGTTTATCGAATGGAGCCAAAGAGGTAGTGAGTTAAAAATGATGCATGTTTAGATTCAGTACTGAACTTTTCTTTTGGCTTACGCTCCTCATAAGAGAGGAGGAGAGGGCGGGTGGGATTTTTGGTTAAAATTTCTGGGGTGCTTACACTGAAGTCAGTTTGATAACTAGTAAAGTAACCTCGATAATCGATTACTAGTTATCGATTACTTATCAGTACACTGAATTACAAGGCAAACTAGTACATTTTATCAGGCGCGACAATGTTCCCATCTCTCAGTAGAGAAACGATCGGGCAGTGTCCGAGTTTCGCACTCGAAAATTTCCCATTCACATAAGACTGAAATGGTTCCATTAACTGGACTGGAACAATCTTTATTTACACATCTGAGCAGCACGCGGGTCATTGCGTAAGGTTTGAGCCTCCAAGTGAAATAACGGTGCCCGAGGGAGAGCTGCCAGAAGCGCGAATCAGTTATGGCCCGCTGATTTCGCTAGCGCACTTGACGCACTGCCGCACAACGATTCCAGTAGCGCTGCGATAGCACCCTTCATAGCCATTGCACGTGCACTGCATCTGAAACAAGTTTTGAATTGAGCACATAAATGCACCATAAAAAGGCACAGACACTTTGTGGTTGTGGTCGCGAACGTCTCCTGTGGTAGACTCGCCGTTCGCAGATGAAAATGTCCGAGGCGCTGCCAGACTCTAACGGTCCCTACACGAAGGACGGATTTTGGCCATTAGTCTTCCAATCATGTAGGACTTACAGCGAAAGTTATTTCCTTTGCTAGCGGAGCGTTAAGTATTATGCAGACACCCGAGACTGTAACTGTTGGGTATGCCATGGTCAGCCATTAACACATCACCAGTGAAGAAAGTGTTATTTCACAGGTAGCAATATTTGCGGTTTTAACAGCGTTTGTTCGATAACCGATGATTTCTTAGATAATTATGCTAATAAGATTATTGCGGTTTTATATTTAAGTTCTGCGGTTTTATATTAAGTGCCTGGGTATGTAAGCTCTGATGAGGGTTAAAGCGAAGTGAGTTGCTTTTAAGTTCTTGCGTTATCAATCCACAATCACTTCCTTGTTTTTACACTCCTGTTCACGTCACCTTGTATCACCTCATTCAGCCCGCTATCAGAACAAATTGCTAAAGCAAGCAAGGCTCCGGTGCCACGGAACAACGTTTTGTCATAAGACAGTGTACCTTCTCCTCTGTTCTGTTTGCAATGATGATGCACGTCTTGCCAACAAAATTCTCGCTCAAACTTCCGTCATTGTTACTATTTTACGCCGAAACTTTCGCGCACAGGAACTCTTCATAGCTCAAGCAACCAACCGTCTTTGGCACTTGCACCGGCATGCATCCGGAAGCACCTGAGATTGCCCACTGAGGACAGGACTGGTCCACTACTTCACACGTCTTGACGCTACAGTTCAGACTGAGTGCAGGACAAGTTAGGTAAACACGTGACTTGTATTTGGCTCTGTTCTCAATACTGTTATCAAGTAGCCTTTTCGCCATTAAAAGCACCGGCGAAGGTTGAAACGGGCGCTCACTGGAACTCTGCTGCACTTTAGGAAGGTCCCTGTCCAAGTACGGAGCAGCGTAAGTGGCAGCGTGTCGGGCCCATGCTCGGGCCCAAGCTTTTCCTCGTCAATTTTACTTCATATACTCTGCGCCGCGTGCCTGGTGGCGTGGCCGTTCATGGAGGTGCGGCACATCGTCACCGAGGTGTGCCTCACTTCCAGCTGCGTGTGGCAGGCGCCCGTGTCGTGGTTGTCTAGGATGGAGCGCGCCTCGTGGCCGTCCGACGAGCACATGGAGCAGCAGTCCCTGGTGAACTCCACCCTGTGGACGGGCGTGTTGGGCACCCACGAGTTGACCGTCTGCTTCGAGGGCTTCCTCGTGAGCGTGCACTGGGCACGACGCGCGCTCTGGCCCCAGAGGCACGACTGGCGGCAGCAGGCCTTGCGGAAGCTGGACGTGAAGCTGCCGTACACGAGCGGGTTCACGCACGAGTTGGACACGGCGAACATGAAGAGCGACGACTGCAGGTAGCCGTCCACGTTGCTGGCGCTCTCCGGGTCGATCTGGTACCACAGCACCATGACCACGTACGGCGTCCAGCACAGGAAGAACGCGAGCACGATGATGATGGTCAGCCGCAGCGTTCGGTTCCGAGCGCGAGTGATGTGACGGACGTCGGAGCGACGCAAGCGCAGGCGGCCTGCTTGTTGCTGCTCCGGCAACACCAGCTGGTCCGCTGCATGGGGGAAAATGCGAGGGAAGCATTTTTTTTTCATGTTTAAGCTCGGTGTATTCAGTTTAGGCCATGCAGATGGTGGGCCAAAACGTATTCCTCCTTATTGGAAAAACAGAAAAGATGCATCAGGCAGCATGCATCCTTTATAGTACCCGTTATTCTAGTGTATATATCCAGTCTGATAACACAATAGGATAATCGGTTTCTACATAAACTACGTTTTCTGAGGAAGGAGAGACACAAGAATCAAGAACGGAAGGGGGCGGTTGGTAGGACAGGGTTAATAAATTCTCTATTTTAGCGAATCATACATCGTGCCACGGTTTACAGGGGGTGGTCCTTCCGAACATTCTTTAAGTTCTCAACAGTGAGAATAGGAGGACTGCTTCAAGTAGGCCAGCATTCACAAGTCCTCGTGTAAATCTGCGCATATGATACCGAAAGCAACTGCGAGTATTCATGTAAACAACGTCTGGTAATGTTGCGTCATGAACGCCTAAGCCTGCGACGAAATGGACCAAAGAAAAAAAGACTCAGAACCGGGCCTACAATTGGCCCTGAAGTCTGCAACCAAATATATATTTTCTGTCTCTATACATACACAAGGCAAGGCTTGAGAGTGGTTATGAATGCGCACAAAGTTGTTCCGTGGAGGCTTAATTGTCTGTCAAGGTCTCCTGCAAGCTTTACCCCTTGGGCGTGTGATCTTATAGGATACAAGTGCTTAGGTTCGAAGGAGCGAAAATAATTGCTTTTAGCTCGAGCTTCTTTCCTTTGCCGGCTCGCAGGTAACCTGCTTAGCTCGCTTTCCGTTCAACAGCATGCCGTTGTCGTTCCACACGTGGAGTTGGTGATGCGCACTTGTTTTTTCTGCTCTTCCGTCTCATTCTTTATAACACCTTAGGCGACGCGAAGGGAGCTGAAAGCTGTCAGAAGCCATTTATTTTTAACCTTTTCTTCCGGCCTGGTCAACTTCAATCTTCGTACACTTCTTTAGTAAACAACGAAATTATATAAATGCACTTCACGCATTAAGCGCATTTCCTCCACGTGCTTCACATTATTGAAACTGGGATCTCCGCATAATGGCAAAATTAAATCCCCGTTCGTCCTGAAAACATTAGGCGAATCTTTTCATCTGGCTACATTGCCAGCCTGTTGGTTTGAGAGGTGTTTAAGGTGCACGTAAAAGTTTTTCAGAAAGCAGCAGCAGCTTATGCTGCATGATCAGGCGCTGTTCCTTAGGTGCAATTAATACGAGTGGAGCAAGGTTTGGCTGCATTTAAATCAGTAATGCAATTATTTCCATTCTCTGACGCTCGAAATCGTTTTAAGTCACGCTAAAAACACCTTAACTCACGCGAAGTCAGTGTGAACCAAGATAGGGATGGGTAAAGGCCCGGAAAGGAATAAGAGCGTGTACTAAGTTCCTTGTGTTTTCAGCACACTGAAGGCATACAGACCAACACCGTGTTTGCAAACAAAACGGTGGGGGTTCTGGGCAGGGCACACATTTGTCGTGGCGTTTTTACAAAGATTGCTTCGAAATAAGATAGAATACTTTGTCGCATATTTCTTCAAAGCACTCGCCAGCTGTTAAGAAACAGCCTCCTCCAGTAGTGCTATGGGAAACGAGAAAAATATTTCTGAAAGTTTTGCTTACATGTATTTCTACGGGCAGCGTTACCGTTCCGTACCCCCAGCCAGGAGGAGTCATTCCCATATTCAGGTGTTTAAAGAATTGATCGCCGTCGAAATGAGGTTTCATACTTTCAGAAAATGTTCTAGGATGAACTTCGCAGCACGTAACAAAAGGACATCATAGGTGCTCTATGAACTTAAAAAACTGCTTTGAAAACTTTTGATTCCATGTATTCCTACGGGCGCTAAGCCTACTTTTCACACCTAAGTTTTTCCCCAGTCGTTCCAGCCGGCGACGGCAACACCACCGCATGTTGCTTACGTCACAGGTTGGTGTTTGTCTACACGTGCCCAAGGGGCCTTACCGTGGGACTCCTTGGACTGCTTGTGTATCTCCCAGAGGATACGGCAGTAGCAGACCACGATGGCCACCAGGGGGACCCCGTAAAGAGCGAGCAGGCAGAAGAGGTTGTAGGCCTTCTCCTGCCACGGCACCGCGAAGAAGGCGAAGGTCACACACTGGCGGAAGCCGGGCATCATAGGGTGCTCCATGACGCGGAAGATCACCGCCTGCGCACGATGAGAGAGACAATTTTGCGAGGCGGGTCAGATATAGAAGTGCGGTGTTTAAGATATCAAGGATAATGAGAAGGAGAAAAATGTGGATATTTAATAATCTTGAATAAAGATTCCATGACATGTTTCAACGGACCTCTAGACCTCTTCTGGCTGGAAAAGTTACTCCGTAGCGTTTATAGCATTTGCTGTTTTAGAATGCCCTATAGCTTTCGTTTTGTGCCGGTATACTTGTGCAGCACACTTTTATAGACTTTTATTTTGGGAGATTGACTCCAATACATCAAAGGACACTTACTATGCCTCTTCGTTGGAGTTGGTCTACTGTCGAACGATATTCAGTGAGCCCCAGAAAGTTTTTTTGTTTATGGGTGATCTAGTTAAGATAGCTTAAAGATGAAGTCACCTGTAGAGTATTGTTATGCTTGGGCGCAATAAATTGCGCTTAAAATTGATCAGTCTTGTTAAAAAAACATGTCCAGTACAAGTCAATAAAAACATTACGCTTTTGTCACGCGCGTCATCACGGGACTTCCGATGATAATTCCAATTTCCTTACTACAGGAACAGACCGAAATGAATACTTTGCAGGAAATGGCAGAGAAGAGAACACCAGCCCGATAAGAAAAGTCGAGGATCACCAAAGATATATTTGCCTGTTCCGCTATGTGAGCGGTACCCCAGCAGCACTCCAAAATGCCGCCGGAGGAACGCGAGCCCACTTTCGAAACCTACATTTCGATCGCAATCAAGGTGCCCTGCTCGTGAAGGAAACTGAGCCATTGACGGCAAAACACGTCCATGCCATGCGAAAGAGGCTTGAAAGAGCACACTAGGGGTTACATTCTATAAGCTGTCCGTTTTCTGTTGTTAATTACTCGTCCCTCTGGTCCCATCTAAGTGGTCACTGGCTGTCAGTGGCTGTCAAGCGTCTATACGACAGGCGAACTGGCCATTGAGTGGTTGGCGACGGAACCTCACCATAGGCTACATATCGCAGCCAATGGGAGCCATTGGTCAGGTCCGGTCTCCTGCTGTTGACAAAGCGGTGCCATGCACCTCAGTATTGGCTATACGCGTATATTGCATCCCATTTCAGCAAATGGTGAGGTCCGGTCGCCAACCACCAAATGGCTGGGTCGCTTTCCGCTGACGCTTGAAAACCGAGGGTACATCTCAGTGACCTCTTGCGGAGGACGAAATAGACGCGAAATGACAACAGAAAATGGACAGCTCAAAGAATACGGCCCCTGACCGATTTGACAAAGGGCATGCTGATACATGCCGGCGCTTCAACTCGAGCCGATGGACTGACTACAGCTTTTTTTTTATTGTCTCCAGCATATTGTCTAAGGAGAATGTCGTTATGTGCGCGTAAAAACGAAACTACAGCGACAGTGAAATTACGTGTGGCATCAGGGACACCGCACTGGTTTTGCTTTTGTGAGAGATCCGTAATCTATGGGAGTGGTGTAATTTCATGCGGGCAAGACAAATGCCAGTGTTGAGCCGAAGGCAGTCCAAAACACCACCTTACTTCTTCCGCAAGACATCTGCAACCTTAATCGGCTTAACGCCCATCAAATCACTGTCAAATGAATAGCAGACCGAGAAAACACTTTTGGCAATGAGCCCGCTGAAGCGCTTGCAAGAATTCGCCCGACGCTGGCAGGAGCATAGAAGAGCCGACTACCCTTTACGACCCAGAACTTGTTCGCGGGTTACTTGGTGCACCCTGACAGACAAATGAAGTGCGAGAAACGTAGAAGGGCAAAGCAAGCTGACATGCATGACGAGCAAGCACATGCGCATCTGGTCGTCGTGTGTGTTCGCTTTATACGCTTTCGTATATTTACCGCAGTTAATTTGTCGGTACAACAAAGGCAGGCGACTACGATAACTAGATCGCAAACACCGGTGTCACCCACGCACAAAACCACTTAGTCCACCGGCCTTTGATGAGGAAGCCTGTTTCCGCCGAGCGTTTCCTCATCAGGGAAGTGCCATGCGAGGCCTGGAGGACATTTTGATATCGCTTTTTATATTTTTTGCGCGAAAGCACTGCTTCGTGGGTTCAAACCCAGCCAAGAATCCTGTGGCTTGCATGATCTTGAAGGTGCAGAAATACAATGAATATTGTCGCGACTGGGTTCCAAGCTCCTGGCGGCCACTGTAGTGGTGTAGTGGCTTCGCTGGCCACTACACGAGAGCACTATGCTATCGGCGCAGCCGATCATGTCTAGTTAAAGTGCGACACACTCTCGCACTGTGCATCGTGGTGATTCATGTTGACGATGTTGAAAAAAAAATAACGTAGAAAAGATGCATAGAGAGGTACACACCACGTGCGCTGGCTTTCAGTTCAAATCCCTGCAGCTGAAACAACCGAACCGAATACTAAAGCAACCGAAAATTGAAGCCGGTTTAATGTGTACCAAGCATTTGCAGGGTGCGGCATGCTTTATAATTTGGCCTCTTCTGGGGATAGGGGTGACTTCCGGTGTTTGGAACATTCCGAGAGACTGGAAAATTTGAAGATATTTCCGGAGTGGTGCTCCTGGAAGATAAAAAAAAAGCGGCCCTCTTAAGCTGCTACCAGTTGCCTGATTCACTCAATGGTTGACTGGCGCCTTCTACACCAACCACAGTGCGTTTGCGTCTTCAGCGACATTGGTATATCTTTAATGGTAGTAAGAAATTACGAGACATGCATGTCAGAGCCTGTGCGTCAGCTTAAAATTATATTGCATTTGTTTTTCTGAATGCCGTTTTATGCGAATAAGCTTGATTATAATCGGCCATTCTGTTAAGGACAAATCTGCTAACACGTCTCATATTTTCCACCACTGACGTCCCTTTCCACGCGGCGGATAATTTCATGGCAAAACCGGTGTCATACAACAATGTGACATCAATTAGAGACGAGATTTGTCACTGGGGAAACACACACACACACGAAGGGTTTTGAGGCGGGCTAGTTGGTGGATTTCGTTCATGATTGAACTGCGCGAAAAATAATTGTGGCCTTCTTAATCGCAAAAAATACGAACAATTGCGTGTGCACTCCATCCATTCTGCTTTCAAATGAAGAAATCTCGTTTTTAGAAGGTAAAACTTTAGACTGTCCTTTGTAACGCTGCACCTTTACTCTTGTTACTTGTTGTTTCCTTCCTTTTTACGTTTTAGCCCGGTTTTAGCTTTTTATTCATAATCGCGTCGCTTTTATCTTTGTTTTTTGTTGTTTCCATTTTCACTCTCGGTTTTAACCTCGTTGGTATTCTGGATTTGTATCATTCATATGGTTTCGCTTTTATGCCCTTTCGATTATTTTTTAGTGTTTGCACCTTCATCGTTTACTGTTGTTACTGTTGGTCCCATGTCACATCGCTTTTTGCTTACTAAGTTTTTTCCTTTGCTCGTATTACATGGTTCGGCCGTGTGTCACTTAGTTTCAATGTCAGGTGTTCACTTGCCTCCTCCTCTCTCCTTTTATATAGGTAACAAGTGTGTTTAGGCATGCATGCACACGCTTACAATTTGTTTTTTTTAGATTGGTTCCCTAGTTCGTATCTACCCAATTGTTAATCTGCTGTGTTGGTTCCTGGCTGTTTCATGTGGTGATTAGGTGTGCATAAAAGGAATGCTCGAGGCGTTTTTTGAATTACAAGTTGGAAGTGTCTGCGCTGTGTGTGTGTACGTGTTTCTTCTTGGTCCCCGTTTCTTTCGCGCAGTTCAATCATGAACACACACACACACACACACACACACACACACACACACACACACACACACACACACACACACACACACACACACACACACACACACACACACACACACACACACACACACACACACACACACACACACACACACACACACACACACACACACACACACACACACACACACACACACACACACACACACACACACACACACACACACACACACACACACACACACACACACACACACACACACACACACACACACACACACACACACACACACACACACACACACACACACACACACACACACACACACACACACACACACACACACACACCGAAGCGTGGCCTTGTGGTAGAGCATCCGGTTCGCATTCGGGAGGTGCTGGGCTCGATCCCCAGACCAAACCGTTTGCCTTGACGGATCAGAGATAAGTTCCGGCGTCAAGCAACCCTAAATCCGCCTGGTACGGTAGAAGTCCAACTTGTGGCTATTTTTTTCTTACAAAGTCGGACAGCCGGAACAGCCGGACTTGCCCAGGACCGCAGTGAACCTCTGAACTGCTTCTGTTGAAGGATCGCTTAGTGTTGAACTTGACGCTGGTTAGATCGTACGAGCTTTGAGTCGACCTTTTCGCATGGGAGTGAAACACGAACCACTTTTTCAGGCTGAGTGTTTGAAACTGGTT
Source organism: Amblyomma americanum (assembly GCF_052857255.1). Classification (NCBI taxonomy): domain Eukaryota; kingdom Metazoa; phylum Arthropoda; class Arachnida; order Ixodida; family Ixodidae; genus Amblyomma; species Amblyomma americanum. The sequence continues at coordinate 203,616,819 of NC_135499.1, forward strand.
TGGCCTCCTCCCAGCACACACCCCTTAAGAAGCCGGGCGCCGGGCCGGAGGTGGCTTGTACCCATTTTTACCGGTGGGTGTCCGGCAGTGCGTTTCGAACAACCCCCTCTCCCCTCCCCTCCCCTCCTCTCTCTCTCTCTCTCTCTCTCTCTCTCTCTCTCTCTCTATATATATATATATATATATATATATATATATATATATATATATATATATATATATATATATATATATATATATATATATATATATATATATATGCATGCAGACAAGGTAAAGGAAATGAGGGGCTCGTTTGACAAGCACATGAAGGAAGCCAACAGTCACCGGAACGAAGGTGCATAGAGGAGGAACGTTTCTATTTTTTTAAGTTTGTAGTGCTGATCAGTGGAAGAGATAATACTTCGATTAATCTGTCGCTTAAAGAAAATTACTTCCAAAGCAGCAGAAAAAATAACCATGCCGCCGGTGGGATCCGAACCCACGACCTCCGAATATCGCTTCCGGTGCTCTACCAGCTGAGCTACTGCGACGGCTGTCCAATCTGCTGCTCTAGCGGGTATTTATGTTTATTGCGTATTGCGTACAAGCGAACCTGCGCCACCCTCGTCCATTGCGGTGGGGTGGACGTAGCACGTCCTATATATATATATATATATATATATATATATATATATATATATATATATATATATATATATATATATATATATATATATATATATATATATATATATATATATATATATATATATATATATATATTTCTTCATTGTAAAAATAATCTTGAAGATTAAGAAATTGCCTAGCATTCTTCATGCGCAAGCTTCAAACATTAATATTTATAAAGAAAGAAAAAAATGCTCCATTAAGCTTGCATGCACTGAGGAGGCCATTAAAAATCTGTATGGCATATCTGAGTCAAGAAAATACGTTTCAAGTGGCAATTTTTGTTTATTGTCTCTGTGTGCATATTTTTGTCGAAGCTTTTCGTGTTTCTGACTGAAGAAACTTGCATTAACCAAGTGACAAATTTGAGCAGACAATCCTGAATCATTGGTGAGTAACGAGCTGACGACTTGGTAGAAGATGAAAAGCTCAGAACTGAATTCACCTGGCAACCGTACACGTGAAAGAAAAGTAGCAGCGTGGTCTTCAAGCCCTATCGTGCACCTCTAACGTCGTTTTCATGCTATAATGCAGAAAAGAAAGGTTTCAGATGTTTACATAGTTTTCTTTCATCCTGCCGCCATCTTCTTTCTTTCTATTTCGGCTTCGGTGTTCCGGAAGCCATCACGAAGTCACCTTTGTTTACGACAACGTCGCTTTTCGCCAATCAATGCCTACTGTCCCTTGCCAGCAGAGGCGTGGCAGCACTAAAGTACTACGCTGTGTTACGCAAGAAGGGATGTTTTGACGCTGCAGTTCCTGTCGCGAATAAGCACTTCAGCAGAAAATGATTGAGCGATCGCAATAAAGTGCTTTCCCTTTACAATATGCGGATGTACGACGCCGAAAGCGGAATGCACGGCTTGTTTGATATGCTAAAACATGCTAATTTAGACAGTCGTTTCATCCCAGCCCTGTCTAGCAGAGCGCACATAGCGCAAGCAAGCTTGAATGTAAGCATGGAGTGCCAACTAACCCAGCAATTCGTTTTGAGCGAGCGAAGAAAGCCACGTGTTTTCGTTATTCGAAGCGTTCTTACTCAAGACGGAACCGAGCTGCCGCACTTCCCTTTCCGTAATCCTATTTGCACCGGAGCGAATACGGCATTAATGAGGCTCACAAATGCTAAGCATCGTTCATCATTATGCCAAAATTGATATACCAAGAAAAAGAAAAAAAAAACAGTGCAGGTATAGTAGCTGTGGCCGAAAGTTGTAAAATGAGGATACTGCTATTGCTTCGGAGCGTGCTTGTTATCCCCGAGGAATTGCTGGGATAGGTAGAAGGCAGTGCTTACTTATATCACCTAGTTAAGCGATCAATAGCGGCTTATAAACGAAGTAATACAGTATTATCGATGTGTACTGTAGTGCGGGCAAACACAAAAAGCAATGATAAGTGGTTATAAACACGGGATCCAATTATACACGGCGAAAGTTGACTGGAAAGGGGCGTATGGGTCTAATGTTCAACCCATGATACACGAATTGACCGGGAAATGATCTACCGCTGTAGTCATGAAAGAAAATGAAAACACGGACTCACAACAAAAGGAAGCCGACAGACCACTTCCCGTTTTGTAATGAGCAGATTTCGATATCAGTAATCACATAGTAAGTGATGTTTATTTCTTACGCTTCAACAGAGTGGCAAGATTATTTGCTCCTCAGATGTTCAATGTTGATTGCATCCTAAACTACGGTTGAAAAAGAGCCGAGACTTCTAAATCTATCGATACACCTTGATTATGCAAGAAATCAGAAAAAAAGCGCTTCATCATCAGCCTGACTGCGCCCACTGCAGGACAAAGGCCTATCCCATGTCACTCCAATTAAGCCTTTCTTGTGTCAACTGCGGCCACCCTGTGCCTGCAAACTTCCTAATCTCATCCGCCCATCTAACTTTCTGCCGCCCCCTGCTACGCTGCCCTTCCCTTGGAATCAATACTAATACCCTTAAGGATCAGCTGTTATCTTGACTTCGCATTACATGCCCTGCCCAAACTCATTTCTTCCTCTTGATTTGTACTAGGATGTCATTTACCCATGTTTTACCCATGATCCACTCAGCGCTCTTTTTGAGCAAGCACATAATCTTGCACAGAAAGGAATATTGTCACGTAGTGGTGACGGCAGTCGAAGCAGCGATGAAGACGGACGAAAGGGTCTTCTACAAGAAAACTGTTTATTGGGCTGACTTGCACCCAAAATGGACTGCATCACTCGGCGGCGGCGAAGCGACAAGCGTGCTCGGCGGTCGTCGAACAGAATGCCCGCCGCTGTCGGCCGTGCTCAATTTAAAGCTAATAGCGAACTTTCGAGATAAAGCGTGCAAAGTTACTAGAACATTCCGGAACAACGTAGAATCAGCTCTGCCTGGCTGCGATCTATCGAGATAAATCTAGTCGCGTCTTGCGTCGCAAACAAAGCGATAAAGTGGTGTGGCGGCATATTTGAAAGACGAACAAACACTGCAATTATTCGCGGCAATATGAAAGCTGTCCGTCTGGCATTCCAAGAGCAAACACAACTGAATCTTCGTTGGATAAGTGTCCTGTAGGATTTCCAGCCGTGGGCATGGAGAAAATATTTAAGCACTCTTGACCACTACTTTCGTTTCGGTGTTGGGAAATAAAGCTCTCTAATGGCCTTCAAGTAGAAGCTGGGTAAGCATACCATTAGTGCCGTCCATAAGCTTATAACTGAATTTTGTGAACTGAAGCAAACGGGATGGGATTTACAACCAATGCGACGCAAAGTTAGTAACCGTACCTAATCGGCTTAGAAAAGCCTCTCGTAAAAGGATTTCACTGCGCGATTGTTATTTCACAACATGCTTAAATGGAGCGCCTCGCGCCGTAAGGATGTGCAAGACTCGAGTGAATACGTGTAAATGACAGGTTGTTGTTCTATAGTGTCCAGTCACTCAAAAAATGTGTCCCAGAACAAATCCGCACATGTCAACGCAAAATATTTTGCCCCAACGTGTAACGCGACAAAAACTGACTGAGCAGACTTTATTACAAGAATTAAGCTTTGAGGTTCAAAACAAAAATAAATTTAACCACTTAAATATTATCGCGTTACTTTTGTTTTCCTTGTTTTTTTCCTAGCCCCATAATTTTACTCAAATGGCAAAATAGGAGTGACTTGTGCGGCTAAATAAGGTCGTAAAGTTGGCTTTCTTGCATTGCGTATTTATAACATGGCTTCACTTGCGTTTCTTATGGATTAAGCATAGACGCCGTTTGTGCATTTGGTGACGTAGAAGAAGTTGACTTGATTTCGGTGACGATGCCATGCGCCGGGCCGCCGTTTTATCAATATGAGAACTAACTGAACGAGCTCTCAAATGCGTAATTCGATACTAGACATTTCGAACCACATTGGCTGTGGAGAAAATTTAAAAACCGGGCTCATCTTCGGTGTTGGCGACGTTCCCTTTCAGCACATAATCTTTTCCCACAAAATAAGAAATAAAAAGTTCATTGCTTATTTAATTTAATTCTTCGTCTAAAAATTGATTTTTATCACGTACTTAATGTCCGCTTGGCTGCACAGTCCACCTGCGCATACCGCACCGACGTATCTCGCGCAGGTTTTAAAACAAAAATCTAAAATTAAAAAAGATTGAAAAAAGTCACCCTCTATGACATAGCGCGCAGTTACGGGTAATTTTGGCTGTATAACCGCAGCGGTGGCCAAGTGGTTGAGCATCCGCCTCGCATGCTGGAGGTGCGGGATTCGCTCCTCAGTGCCGCCGGGTGCCCACCAGTGATACAATGGGTTCAAGCTTTCACTGGCCTGGTGCTCGGCTTATATAGGGTGAAAATGCTTCGGAAGTGTGTGTTTGACCCCTCTTGGGGAGATGAAAACATCTTGTGCCATGGCGCTCCTTGGCCATAGATGCCCTTGCGCCATAAAAATTCATCATCATCATCATCATCATCATCATCATCATCATCATCATCATCGTCGTCGTCATCGTCATCATCGTCATCATCATTTTGTTTTTATATGTAGCAGCTAACTTTTGGTCACAAAAAAATAAGTTCCTTACAATAAAAATCTTTTATCGTTGCCGATTTTAGAAGTGATATCCCGGTTTGATTCCAGCTTCCGGGCGTTAGTGCAGTTTATGACAGAACTAGCCACGCCATCTCCCAAGGTCCAGGAGATGGCGACTGGAGCTGTTATGGTGAAGTTCTCCTTCTTGCACATGCACTGTTAAAGTAACCTGCATTCTTGAGCCCACTTATGTAAACGTTTGAACCACCCGTAACAAAACATATGTGAGTTCAGGCCTGTGTTCATCTTTTCTCTGCGCCCGTTCACTCTTTGCGCCTGTGTATATTCTTGCGCTGCTATCAACAGATATACGAAAGGCGTAGACAATGTGGAGAAGTCCCATGACGAAGAGAAAAAGACGGCATTGCATCGCGGCTCGATTGGGAATCGCCGGTGCCGAAGCAGCGAACAAACCCTGTAATTGGCCCTAGAGGAAGTGCCCCGCTGGTCTGAGCACTGGAACAGAAGAAGCCCCTTCTTGTTTGCTCAGGCGAGTAAGAGGGGGCGTTGCCGATGACAGCTAAAGCTACCTGGGAGAAGCGAGCCAACTTCTTACCGAGGCTAGAAATGGTACAGCCTGTGTAAGGGGCCTGGCACTCCTGTGGGACAAACGGAAAGTGCTGTTCCTCCTTTGATGGTCACCGCTATTTTTCTCTCTTTTGTCGTCACTCCAGCTATGCTCCTTCGCACAGGCCGGTGCGCTGTCCTCGGTCTAATTTATACCTGCCTTGTTAGCCTCCATGTTTCTGCTCCAAGGTGTGTATTAGCAGCACACACCGTTCATGTACTTACTTTCATTCTAAAGATACTGATAGGCTACTGTTTGTAACTTTGGAGTGCTTCCAGACCGCGCTTCGACCAATTGTAATTCACCTGGCAATTTCTTTCTGATGGTCACCAGTCGTAAATTTCTGTTTCTTTCCCAAGACTATTTAAGTCATGGGAAATGGGTTGAATTTCATTCCCGAATTTAGATAGTGGTACCAAAGGTTAAAGACCACCATAATGACTTCGAACTGTTTGGTGACCCTTGCTACAATGCCACAAGCTGGTACTGCCAAAATTATGGCCGGTTGTAACCGCAAGCTCTGCGAGTTGAGCAACTTTTGTCGCATGACAAGAATGACCATCGTCGATATGGCTAGTAATATAACCTGGGGGGTTGTTTGATGCATGGTTCTCTAAAAAGACGAGGCCCAGAAAAAGAGCGCACATAAGAAAGAGTGATGCGGATGTTTCATCTCAATTCCCTGCATGCTGTCTTTTTACCGCTTCGCGTTTTTTTTTTGACATGGTTAATAAAGGTGAATAATTTATCGATGTAGTTCCTTCAACCCGCGAGATTTGCGCGAGAGGTGGCCGAGTGGCTGCTTTACCTTTGTTTGTATCTCTTTACTGATGGAACCGCATGAGCCAAACTAAACACCACGTTCTTCGCAATTGCTCTGAAGATGTTTACGTTATTTGGTCGGCTAGTTGCATGCGGCAAGTGTTCAAGTCCCTGCTGAATACAACCGACACTTGTAGGTTACCTAGAAGCACGCCGTAATAGATATGGACTTTCTACTAAATAACATAATCAATGCCGATAGGCCCAACTCCAAATTTTTGACAATGGGGACATAATCGTGCGCCGCAAGAGACCTCTTTTCAAGATACTCCCTAACGAGAAATGCGGAATAAGCGCATTTTCTTTTCAATAGGAAACTGTTGATTAAGGCAATTATTTCGCATATCATAACAATATACCACAAAAATCAATGTATCGATAGATCCCTCCTCAAGACGCGTGTATTTTTTGCTAAATATTGTTAAAAATGCGCTCCCATAGTTTTCTATGGTAGTCTAAACTACCAGCTGCAAGTACAGGACAGGTTGACAGCGCAGGACTGAGCAAGGTTTTGCTACGCGTCGGAAGGTCAGACCATTCCTATCAGTATGTTCATAACAGGACCTTCCGGAGTTTCCTCACAAATAATGTAAAAGAACACATCCTATTGGTTTCCTACGGCAGCCTTAACTACTTCGTGCGATGGCAGGACCAACGTTAAAAGCAAGATTTAATATGCATCAAAAGGTTAGGCCATCACCATCAATACGTTCATGACAGTGTATTTCAATATTCCACAGTTGCCTCATAATAAAAAATGATGTCCAGGAAAGCGGGACTTGGTACGCCGCTATTACCACAACCCAACGAGGCACCAACCTCGATTATTAACAGCTCGTAAACCAGCCTCCAGAGAAAAAAAAAGAAAGCGGAAGTATTGCATGTACATACCCGGCAGGCAAAAAGTACTTCTTTGTCTTATATCGTACACTGGCGAAGTCCATGTATTACTCATTTCCTCGGTAAACTTACCAGCGTAAGTTGTTGTTAGCCCGGCGGCTGTCGCTCATTACTTCACTCATGGGAGGCTGCTTACTTAATACTCTCCCTATAGCACGCTTGGACGGTTGTGCCGATACTGCTCGAGTAAAGAGAAACATTTTCCCCAAGCCTTTTTCCGTTACGCCGCAGTCTCCAAAGCTTTGTTGTGCGTTCCTCTGGCTGTGTTTGTGTTCGCTGAGGCTTTATATTAACTCGTAGTCATTGTCCTGCGGCACTTGATGCTATTGCGAACTTCTAGGAAGAGCTGGGCAGGGTGACAATAGCGTTTGCGCGTGTCGATTCCAGAAGCTGGGCAACTTTTGCCTTGTTAGGGCACGCCTGTCGTGTTTGGCTTCTCCTGGAGCCCACCACCGCTTGACCGGCCACTGGTGGAGTGTCAGATTAAAGACAGCCTCTGCGTGGGAGGAGGTTAATTAGGGACTACAAACAGGAGGCAAGAGCATCGGCTTGGGAACGTTCGGCCAGCTTTGCTTGCTTGAAGTGTGGGGCGAATTGCGCGCTGATAATCATAGACTGCGCCAGTTTTCCCGCCATTTCTTCTTTTGACGCCGGGTTTAGTTATTGCTCTTACAGAAACTTTCTTCACAGTAGCAGCTCTCCGTGGCCAAGCAGAGTTACACTACATGCTTCGAATGATTAGTCAGTTTGCGGTGTTTATGAATGTCGCCTCGTGTGAAATAGGTATTTAATAAAATGTAATAACCTTTTATCCACGCTTTGGGTTTTGAAAGACACTTCCACAACATTTTAACAAGGCATGAATTATTGTACTGAAAGTTGTTTATGTCGATATTCTGTATTCAGTTTTTCTTTTACTATATGAATGCGCTCTACTTCCAATGCTCCTTCCAAAAATGATATATGTATATCTTGTTTTGCAAATCCACTGCTGTTCGTGTGTACCTGGGGCACTAGGCGCTACCTCAAGCTGCCTTTAGCAGCTTTTTGCTCAGTGTCCCTCCTTTCCTGTATTCTACTGTGTGAATGAAAAATAAATTCCTAATATTCTAATACCATAAAACTGCCAAGCGATGCGGCTGAAAGTGATAATATGTATATGCGTCACGAACAAAGAGGTCATAACTTAGCGGATATCCTTATTTAATAACCAACTGTTTCTTGTGGTGATCCGACTTTCTTCAGGGTGAACAGCCTATAGGAGTCGAGAGCAATGTTAGCTACTACATATGTGTGCATGTGTGCCCCATGCATGTGTAGTGTTTTTAAGACTTCATTCATTGCTGCTCACGTGCCAAATCAACTTTGTAGCTCATGATGCATGCAATAATAAAATGCTACGCAACAGATTTAACCACCTGAGGCCACTTAACGTGTATTAAAATCTCTGCACTCAAATATTTTTCTATTTTGAAAAATTCCTGGATGCCGCTCAAGTCTGCTTGTGTCTGATAAGTGAAAGAAACTGCTTTATATTTCTGCATTCGATGTACTTTTAATCTGTGCTGTGATGAGGATTTCATCATTTAAAACCCAATCTACATATATGTGCGGGTTTCTTCTGCCAATTAAGGATTTAATTTTCTGATGTTTTGATGCTAGAAATTATCTCAAGTGGCATTAGAAACCATACTGCGGAAACAAATTAGAGCTGCCGGGAATTTCCAGGGCAAGAAATGTATAAGATATACAAAAACACGTCGAAATGCTCCAAGCGATTGTAAAAAATACCAATTCAGTTTTATTCATGCAAAATATGTGAGTACTCCTCTTAATGCTTTTTTCTAGTTTCGTGAAATAGCCTGTATACGAACATATCGTAAGTTCACGTTTAAAGGACGTGTTTACAAATTTGGACACACTTCAGTAAATCTTTGCGAACCTCAACACCGTAAATTGTGGGCCAGGTCGCACGAGTATTGCGAATGAGGCTTGTTGGTTAGCGATCATATTTGAAACAGTGCAAGGACAGGACACTGTAAGGAGACACCACGAGCCCTGATCATCAACTGGTTTTACTCCAAGAATCCCAGGAACATATATAGGCTTGACAAGCTAAGCACAACAAAATAATTCCAAGGTGCACAACTGGGCAGTATCGTGACCACCGCACGCGTGAGATATGCGAAGCATTCATGATTAAGAAGAAAGAACAACATTGTGTGAGCACACCGTCTGCCACCCTGTTTTCTAAAGAAATCGCGTTTCTAGATCATCAAATTTCTGACGCGCGCCCTGGCGCTAGATTTTAGCTGCCTTTTCACTGTCAAGATTTTTTTGTTACTTGTTTACGCTTATTTTGCTTCTTTTGTGGTTGCTCCTCGCATAATCATCAAGTTTCTGACGTGCGCACTGTGGCTATATTTTAGCTGTCTTATACACTTGTTATAATTTTTTTGTCGTTGTTGCTTGTTTGCACTTGTTTTTTTTTTGCTCTTTGTGGCTTCCCCTTTGCGATACTGTTAGCCGCCGAGATGGGAACATGCAGTTCCCTCTGTCATGCCACGCTGCGCACCTTTTGGAATTATTTTGTTGTTCTTAGCTTGCAAAACGTTTACATGTTGCTGAGCTTCTTGGTATAAAACCAGTTGATAGTCAGCGCTTTTGGTGTCTTCTTACTGTGTCCCGTCCTTGCGCTGTCTCAAATATGGCCATGTTGATCAAGTTTCTTAAAAAAGGTACGCACCTGCATAAGAAAGCACCCGCAATGTATAAGACACCAAAGAATACCAACTTTAGAGCGGATTATTGCCCAAAAGATAGGCGCGATGTTTATTTCGGGAGGTACAGCGGTGACCTGCAGCGAAGTTGCTTCCACCGAAGCTCTGCGGTAAAGCTCTATAACGTTGTGTGGGACGCGGCTGCTCAACTTTTCGTGTGAATTCTAACGCTGCCACAATGCCTACAAGGGGCGCTCATTTGCGCTGAAGATCTCTTCGCTACGACTTAATGGCCACGGGGTTAGAGTGTTGGCATGACTGTGGTCTTGACTCGGCCTTTCGAAACTCTGTTGCGCTTTCGACGCATGATGCCCGAGAGGGCGGCCTAATTTTTTTTCAATCTGCAGCGTTCTTAGCGATAAAAGCGAAGCGCTCACTGGAAAACTGGACTTCAGGGCATTTTCCATCTGGGACCGCTCCCGCTAGCTGCTAACAGCATGTGCATCAGCTTTACGGCTTAGGAGTGTTTTTCATCTACCGAGTTGTTAATGCAGCACCGGGAACACAATGCAAGGCAGACTGGTAATACCGTTAAGCAGGAAAAATGCGAGCTTTCCTACGACCTAGAGCAGCCAGTACCATTCAGATAATGAATGAAGCAAAGCTTTCCTGAACTTTCTTTAGTTCCTGCACTTTCACATGTGAGCAATATTTCGTATAGGAAACACATTTTTTTTTTCAGCTCACATTTCTAAAAACTGTCATCCCAGAGATGTGCGGTGGTTCGCGGATTCTGAGCCTTGAAGAGAATAAGCAACTCACAGGACGGTTGCAAGCGCGTAACGCTGTTCGAGACTTAGCTGCGCTGTGAGAGCAATGATTTTTTTTTTGTGCTCTGGTCTGAACTACTCGGCTCCCCTCCGATGCCTCTACAAGCATCATGCCCGTCCCACACATTCTCGCCGGCTTTTTCATCATACAGACACTGGCGAAGCCGGGCGCACGACTGTCTTGACGTTCTTCCAATACCGATGATCGAGCACCGGCCGCCGGGACTCCCGCCAAAATATAAATGCGTCATGCGGTTACAGGCTAGGAGTGCTACCCATCGAGCACTGGGGAACTTTCGTTCAGTGCGATAATTTAGGGGCTTTATGTTTCCAACTCATACCGCAAAACCAGGCTATCGCATTACGCTCTTAAGGCTACTTAAGCGTTCCCAGCTAATTTTTTTTTCGCGACAAGCCATTGTGTGCTGGTCACGGATTCACAACCTTGCCTTAGTCGTGAGCGTTTTGCAATTGCGCGGCATTTGCAAATTTTCTTCTAGCTATAGACAAATTCTTTGTTCCTGTGTATTGTTAGATGACCAAAAATAATTTTTGAAAGGGACAGGAGGGGGGAGGGAAATAAGTCTATTTGGTGTCACGCGGAAATTCAGGATTGTCGTAAAGTAATAAGAGGACGCGGGTTGCCCCAGTGGATGCTTCCGCAGCTTGTAATCAGCTGGAAAGCCAGTCACGTGCCCGTCTGTAATCAACGCGTAACGAGCGCTTCATGCTGTGTACGGCAAAGGGATACCAAACACTAGGCTACCAATAGTGGTCTTGTTCTGAGGTAGTGCACAGAATTAATCTGCCTTATTTAACCCAATTGTTATCTAATTAATTTATAGAGTACCTAATAATTTAATTAATATACAGTGCGGTATAGATGTCCACCAGACAATCTATTATATATGTTCTACGCTGCAGCAGGCGTTTCACGAAACCGCAAAGTCCTCTCAAGCTTTGGGGCGCGCGTAAGTGCCTGCCCTCGCCCTAATCCCATCGTTTCTTTTTTTTTACTTTAATGCTGTTTATTTCGTGGTCAGTGAAATGTTTAATGATATCTGCTTTCTCCGAAGCACAAAATCGTTCGAGCGTAGTAGCGATATCAGGACAACGACATCAGCGAGCGACAAGAACATAAAAAGTAGCAAAAAAGCAATCTGTTCACACTGGGCGCGTATTAAAAAAAAAGACCTACAGAAATCGCTGCCGCACTAAATAGCAAAGCCAAATGCACAAAATTCAACGCTATCGCTCGTTCCATTAGTGCCGCGCTCGGAGGAACAGTAATGAGGTTACTGTAATGCGATTCCTCTCAAGTTAAGCGGCAGGCGACCCCGTGGGCATGGTAAACTGTAGCGGCTTCTGGCTAAGTTGGTTTACTCCGTCCTGCTTGGTCGTTCCCGACAGCGTCGACGCTTTTCTGCGCGACGCTCACACGCGTTATTTGAGCGCCGTGCCTTTTAAGACTTGACAAGAAGCTTGGATAACGCTATTGTTTACTATTCTTTACTTTCGTTCTCTTGTGTACTCGGGAGGTTAAGATCAATCTGCATCCCATTTCCTGCGGGTGTTGGAATGAAAGCGAGATGAAAGCACCTCGATCGCTGCAAAGCCAGCCGCTGGAAGCATTCGTTAGGGCTCATGTAGGAGTTCGGTGAAGTCGAACTGGTTGTACAGCGTCTTCAGCACACAAGACAAAAGGCGAGCGGGTTTTATCAATAGCACAGAAACAAAAAAAAACGCTATATGACTTGGGAAGTGATAACACTTTATTAAACCAAGTAAGTGTGGATTAGGTAGCTTCACAATTCTGTGAGTACGATGTGGAAATGCCAGCTGGCCGCTAATGAGCTCGTCCACTTGCACTCGTTCTCAAAAGGCTTCGCATAGACCTCTGTATAGACTGTGTGAACTACCGATGAAACGTGGCGGCGTGTTCGCTCGTTGGCTGTCTTTCGACGACCGTCGAATAGGCGGAACATGGCTTGCTGAGCTGCGGCGCTCTCTTTCGCCTTTCGACCAGCGTCTTGTACGAGGGTCTTCTGATCCTCAACGAGTCGACTCAGTTCTTCGGGCCCTGGGCACGCCCGATGTAAGCCGCTGCGAACGTGCGCTAGAGATGGGGGAGCACGTTAAGCGTGGTTTGGTTATGAAGTGACTGAGGTTGGGCTTTGGCCAGCCGTGGCTTTCTGGCATTTGTACTGAAGTGCGTTGGAATTTTGGCTTAAAGGGGAATTCTCACTCCATGGTAGCCCTGTCGTTTGTCAATGCCTGCCAATTCGTTTCAAAGCTCGGCAGAAAGCATCTCGAAGGTACTGGTTGCTTCGATATTTATGCTGTGAGGCAGTTACAGATAGTTGAAGTAAGGAAAGAATATGTAAAAACAAAATAGCAAATTTTGTTGTTATTTTGGCACGGCTCTAATCCGTGAGGAGCAAAACTATTTAGAAAAGCAAAAAAAAGTGCGTGTCGCAAAGACTGACAAAGGAATCATTGAAAGAATACTCATAATGTGTTATTTTCCATAATGCAACTAGCTGCACAGATCCGTTCCTTGCATTATTATAAATGCTAACTGCTGCACTCACTGCTGAAATCACTAACTACAAACGAGCCGGACACATTCGCTGACCGGGGTCCTAGGTACGGAACGCTCTCAATCTGAAGACGGTCTCAAATCAGCCTAAAATCCTTGGTGGCATTGGTCATCCCTGACCACGGCCAGGGCGCGGTTAGGGCCGACCAATACGAATGAGGCATTGAGACTCATTTGAGACAGTCTTCATATTGAGAGCATTCCGCAATAAGGCCCTGCAGGAACGTAAAACCCGGTCATGCAGCCCAGAATATTGGTGTTAAACTTTTCGCTTGCTGAGTATGCATCCCATATACCGTGGCTTGTACAATTCAATTCAATTGAATTCAATTCAATTTATTCAGCACCACATCATAGTGCTAGGAGCGCGGCAAAAAAGGCAACAAAAATCGTCGGCTTGACGGGAACCGCGCCCTCGTTACAGACAATGGCGGCGGCAGCGGTGCCGCATTTGGTTACACTGAACAGAAAATGAACAAGAAATTTTATCATGTAGCTATACAGAGCATGTCGACAATAACCTCTAAACACTCGTTTTCTAACGGAAAAAAATTGATGTGAAGTAACATGCAGAAGCACAAACTGCAAGAAAAACTGTGGTCACAAAAAAAAATACAGGAGCTAAGGAAAAACAAGCAAATGCATGAAAGAAATTTGACATGAAAAAGTGAAATTTATGCGAGGCATCGCAGATTACATTCTTTAGCTGTAAGGAAACGGGGATAGATAAGTCTTTAAATCTATAGCCCTGGAGTTTATAGAGACTCCAGACCCATGGGTCTGGAAATCACTGCTTCGGCTTGGAATTACAGTATGTTCTCCAACAAGAAGACACGCTGTAACGCAAAAAGTAAATAATAAAGGGAATAATAATCGCACCACACCTTAGATTTATCAAGAACCGGAAGAATGAATTGTTCCATATGTCTTGTTTCGGAGCGTTGCTGCGAGGAACTCTCAGCCCGGAGGAAAGGTGCCGTCGATCATAAGAGCGCCATCATACGACGCAACTTAATTTAAGCAGTCACGCAAGAAAACTGTGAGACTGAAAAAAAAGAAGAGAACGTAGTGCAGTTCATGTGCTGCGGGGTTCTAAACAACATCTTCCCGTCATTAGTGCTACAAAAATGCTCATTTACGCTAACAGTGGCCTAGAATAAGAGCCATTCATGATCGTACCTTATTCTGCAGTGCCGAGTGCAATGGGGCGTGTTCTTCAGCCCACCCGTGCATTCTGAGCACCTTTGAATCGTTTCAGTGCTGGACTTTGGGGTGCTTTGATCGTTGTCTGAGCGAATAACGCATGCAATATGCGTTCATGGCCCTGCATACAACGGTCGCAATTAAGCATGCGCCCGAACGTGGCGCAAGGTTACTGAAGCGATTATATTTCAGTACACCTAGGCCAGAGCCACACTAAAGGCTGCTTTAATGAGAGTGCCTAATTACCAGGCTTTTTTATATTCTTGATGCGCTCGTCGGCGTTATGGCACGGGGAGAATGCGGCAGGTACGGGATTATGCCCCTAATTTTTTAACTGCAATAGTCAGCCTCCAAATTGAGGCGTTTACGTTTTTAGTAAATGAAATGCAAGTTAAATCGGCTGACAACGGAGAAAAATTAAAAATGACTGACAAACAGCAAGAACAGCAGCTGCTAGCCGATACCCAGTCAAACTATTGATGCCTATCACTTTTGCTTCGTCGAAGCCTACCGATCGCAACAGTATGCGGACATTCGAAGCCAGCAATCAACAGCGGCAAAGCAAATGGTTCACGCTTATCGCATGGTTTGCTTCGTTGAAGCGTGTAGTGCGCAAAAGCTTGTGAAACACGTGCGGCGAGCTTTATCACAGAGCTCGACAACAGGCTCTAAGGAACGTCGTCCGGCGTTATTAATTAAGCGACGAGGGACCTCTTAGTAAATGCCATTTCCCGTCTGTAACCTTAGCAGCATTAAAACTTACTCCATTTGGAGCTCAAACAGGTCTTATTCAAGTATCAGTCTTAAGAAAAAAAGTCTCCACGCCGTTCCGTCCGGAGCACGAGACAAACCACATATTTTTTAGCTCCCTCGGGGTCTTCGACTAAGTCCGCCGCCGCTTGATGTTTGCTCCGAGAAAACCTTAAGCACTCCGTAATGAGTTCGCTTGGCTGCTCAGTTCGTAATGAAACCTCTACAAATTTATGACCGTCAGCAACTCTGGCTGCTCGTGAGCTCCCCTGTGCACAGGGATTGCTCAAGAATGCGGCTCCGGCTTGCCTCTGTCCCTGATTTATATTAACGGCGTCCTTTCCGCTGCATCCCTTGCAATTAACGTTTGCGCTGCAAGGAGTCTTCTTCGGCGTCTTAGGACAAAAATGAAGGAAATACAGAAGCGAGTGTACTTCAGCGGGATTTGGACTCCATCTCCGCTCGGCACAACGTTACTTTAGATGCGGATAACTGCGCACAGTAAAAGTAATTCATGTTCCGTAAACAAGCAGCAGTCGGCGTTTGTGTCTTGTTGCTGATTGCAGCACATTTTATGGTTTTATCTTCTTTTATGGGGCAAGAAAAATATCGCAACTATGGTTATTCGCTTATTAGTATGTTTCATGCAAACTATTACTCTGCAGGAGGAGGTCCCAAAGCACGAACCTGAAGGGGACAGTGTACTGTGTGACGTCAGAGAACGTTAAACAACCCCAGGTGGACGAAATTATTCGGAGCCCTGCACTACGGCGTTTCTCATAGACTGAGTAGCTTTGGGACATAAACCCTTGAACAGCCGACCACGAACTATATTCGTCCTGGGAGATTAATTGTACCAACTTCGCCGATGACGAGACAGATTCATCCGACCCGATGTTGCGTTCCTCTTACTGCCAAAAATGAGTTACGACTGGCAATTGCGTGATTGCGTTGCTTGCAATCTTGAACATAGATGCTGGTAGTTGTCCATGTAAAAACGAGTTTCGCTCCTTTAGCGCGTGTTTTAAGCCTAACAACAGTCATTTCATAATGGTGTCACACATGCAGAATGCTGGTTGCGGCGATGCCCCGAGAAAAAGAGATGCTTCTTGAAGATGTTCTGACAGCAGCGTTGTTGACAATCTAGAATTTATTTCTGAGAGTGACTCTGAATTCGTTGGCGAGGTGAAGACGACTTCAGATGAGAACGACGACGAGATCACGTTAACCACTAATGATGAAAACTTGTTTGTGTTAGGACGAAGCAACGTCTATGCACTTTCCAGTGTGTTACAGCGCATCGGATCGAATAAATACAGCGCATTTAAGTACGTTCTCACCCATTACTAATATAGCATGCAATTAATGAAGCGCACTCTCAAGAGCAGCTTTTTTATTTTTTAAATGTTTGCATTAATTCTAACCAGAAATCAATGATGCAACAAATTTTCAAAATAAAAACTACATTGAAGAAATATGACTACTTAAAAAATTGGTGATTTTAGTACGTTTGTTCGGAATCAATCTGGCGGTTTAAAGAAAATAAACCTCATAAAACCATAAAACGAAACGATACATTATTATCGACCTAGTAAGAAAGCATGCCGTTCTGTTTTTAAGGTAATGAGCGTAATACAACTGCACGCAAACGTGCGAAATGACACTGTTGGCACCCTTAAAAACAGTTCTTGGAAAATAACTTGAAAATCCCCGTGTTTCACTGCACAAGTCCCTCTTCTGTACAACGCTTTACCGCCAATGGATCCTCCGCGAAACTGGGATGTTGTCCTTGACATAGCTGAAATTCCTACTTCGTCATTAGCAATGCAGCACGTGCGCATTTCTTAAAGCTTGTGGGACACAAGGTTGTGGGCTAAAAGCCAATTCTTGGTGTCGGCGTTTGAGATAGCTTGTGCTTTTCTACGTCCACGTTTTAATTGCACTAGTCCTAAATTTATAATGTTTCAGGTAGCCTCGTTACAATGTCATTCAAGGACAGAAGGGTCATAATAGCTTGTAAGGATATTGCTGAAGACAACTACAAACCAGATTCAGAAACAAGTCAACACAAAGCAGAAACGCCTAATAAAGTATAAGAACACAATGCCGTTTCGTGTGCCGATCTCTAGAATAATGTTAACGCCGTGAATACAAGGGGAAGCTTGCTTGCCAGAGGAAATATTTCATTCGTTTCCTCATCGGTGCCATAACCTTCCAATGTGACTAGTATATCGCCTGCATCGGTAATAGCTATCGCGCCTCAACCTGACTTTTGCGGATATTGCACATAACGCAGTCGCAATTACGCGTAGTTCACGAGCAGACAACCATCGCTGTGCAGTCGATTGTATCTGCGCGTCGTTAGCATGAGGCTAATTGCGCGATACAATATAAACAATATAAAAAAATGGTACGAACGGTGCCCCGCTGACAAAACTGTATTCTCATGAGATTGCATTCATACTGCCTCGCAAAACAAAGCAGTTTTAGCGCTTACAATAAACGTATGCCAAAGTGAGTGCTGATTAGAAGTTCTAGTCGATGTGTGCTATGCAAGCGGCGGTGGACTTTCGGAACAAACTTCATATAACATTTTATATTGTTATCTAAGTAAGCAAAGCTAGATTATCTAGCCAGTGTTTAGCACAGTTGATCATCATTGTAGGCCCCAATATAAGTATTTTTCCAACGCCTCTTTTCCTTCATAAGTTTTTGTGACCGCAGAGTAATATGCAGCAGTTTGTTTCAGTTTTTATTCTTTTTTTTTGCCGAGGTCCGACGCGTTGATTATTGCATTGCACTATTTTTTGGAAATACTGAAAATACACTGGCTAAAAAAATGTCATTGATCACATGGTTATATCATGCTTTGAACCTTGCGCCCACGCGCCTGATTAATCTCACAGAAACAAGGTAAAAGCACTGCAACAGCAGCCGCAACCACAGCAACAACAAAGAAAGAGACCGGTATAAGAGACATCTCTGGTGCTTCTGATGAACTTGAAATTTTTGCTGTCAACGTAGCGACGGGTCCGTTGTGCGCAACACGAAGTGCAAGCTGGCACAAGTGATTGCCTGACAAACACGCTTACGCAGGTACTCTGTCACAATACAAAACAATACGCATATTCCTTTGTCTTACAGGAGCAATATTGGCAATTTTGGCTTTATGACCAGGAAAATTGCATAAAGTGGAACGTAACTCAGACAGTCGAAAAATACTGAGCTTTGCGAGATTGGTCGTCCTCCGGTTAGCGATATGCAATTATTGGTCGCTTTCATAAAAATGACGATCAAACAGCTGTGAATTGCGGAAGACGTGTCGTCACCAAGGTACCCCAAGAACGTTGCGCTTGAGGCTGTTTCTAGCGGTGTGTGACGCGTGTTGACAGAATTTTAACAGAAAGGCAGATATAAGATGACAGTTTCTGGAAATTTTGTACCACTAGCATGTTCTTGCGCGTCTTCCGAAGCGTGCGTACCAAAGTATGACGCAGATATAGCGGGAGTTCAGGCGTCGCATTACCGTGTTTTCATTGATTTCGCAGGTCAGATAGAGCATAGAGATATGAATTGGTGCATGGTTCGCTGGAGACATTACTCCGGTAAGCACAGATTTGAAGTTTTTCTGAAAGAAGCAGTGAGAATAAAAAAGAGAAGGGTTAGAGAAGATAGTTTAAATTTACAGCTTACTGTGCATATGCAAAAATGAGAGGCAAGAAAAATATTTTTAAGACACCCCACTGTGTAAACTGTTGCTACAGTGTGCCTTCTGAGCGAACTGTAATAACGCCCAAAAAGGCGAAAAGATAGCAGCACCGGCTAGCGTTGACCTGCTGAGTGCACTGAAGATGGTTATTTTTCTTAGAAAGTCTGAGAACTAGAACCTGAAAGGAATTGAAGCGAAGGCTCCCGCCGCGTCTCGCCTGATAA
The DNA here is from genome assembly GCF_052857255.1 of Amblyomma americanum. Classification (NCBI taxonomy): domain Eukaryota; kingdom Metazoa; phylum Arthropoda; class Arachnida; order Ixodida; family Ixodidae; genus Amblyomma; species Amblyomma americanum. Next base: position 203,635,880 of record NC_135499.1, read on the forward strand.
GAACAAGACTGTTTTTAAATGAAGCAGAAAAATGACGTAAACATTGAATGTAGCGCTAAGAGTGGCTTCTTCATCTAATCAGCTTACTGAGTATAAACCAGCGTATTTCTTGAACTTCCTGCATTTAATTTAACTTTAACTCAAGCGGAACCGTTCATCTAGATTTCTGTGGAGACTGCGCTGCTGCCCCTAATAAGGTTTCTCCGAATAGCTTTGAAGCCTTGCCTCTCTACTGGTACGCGTACCTAATACCTCATTAAGCCCGCTTAGGAGATTCCACGCTCTCGGCCCGCCACGAAATGCTTATCGCCTTGAGACAGCCGCGGGTTTCGATGTTTGAGCGCGGTGTGTGGATTCCTTGGTAAACTGTCGAGATTTAGGCCGGGATGCTGCCCTGTTAGGCGAGTTCCGCAGTTATGTAGCCCAGCGCTGACCAGATATCTGCAAATACTAACTTAATCTTAAGCAAACACAATCTTGATTAGTAGACGGTTTCTGCAGGCTTGACATAACTGTTATAGACTTGTTATAATTTGCCCTGGATTCATCATTTTAGTGCGCATTTAGAGCCTTTATATCCTTGACGCAGAGGCAGTTGTCGTTTTTGGCCCGTAGTT